>NC_086317.1:157126477-157413977 GCF_036172605.1 Pelobates fuscus
AATATTTTTACATACAGATATTTATTGATTTTTTTACTATTTATTTTATATTTTGAATGGCATATTTCTTAAAAAAGAAAGAAAGCAAATACAGATATGAAATTGAGATTACGAAATGCAATTATTTTTCTTTATTTAATCTTTATGGAAGTATTTTCTCGAGACACACAAAAAGAAAATAAATATGATAAGACATCATACGTTACATATGCAGATAAAATGGAAGATTAGAAATTCCCCTTTTGTTTATAAAAGGAAAGAACATCTAATTGTTTTAAAAACACAACTCTATAAATTAGAATGTATCCTCCACATTCATAATCACTTTCATCCGGACCATTCTTGAGCACAGTATCAATAAAGTTGAAAGGGAAACATCTTAATCAGTTATGTTCTTAAAATTTTGTATTACGGAATTCAATTCCCTCCTAACTTATTAATTAGTTCATAATAGAAGTGGACAATTTCATTTTTATAATTGTTGTAGTGTATAGCTTTCTCCATTTCTAACTGATGAAATAATTGGGATACAAATGACTGTATTGCGGAACTGAATTCGTTTTCCTGTATTTTGCAATCACCGTCTTGGCAGCCATCAGAATTTGAGTCATTTTAATCCTGGTTTTTATTTCATATATTTGCAATTCTATGAAATGCAATTCTAACCATTTATTTTGTGACTTTATCTTAATGCAATTTTCTGCTGTGATATTTATTTTATAAATCTATAGATTATTCTTTTATTATTGTATTTTAAAATGTCACATTTATTAAAACTATTTTGATGGAATAACTTTTTAATGTTTTTTTATGTTAGAGGGTTTCATCATCAGCAAATTTGTGAAATGCTGGTGTGCATGGGTTGCAACACAATAAAATGCAATTCATTATTTTAGAATGGTTATTAAATAGCTTTCTACTGCATAGTTAAGGAAATAAAAATGTGAATGAAGCAAACTTGTTAAGCATGTTTTCTTGTATATATATATATATATATATATATATATATATATATATATATATATATATATATATATATATATCCTTTTCCTGGAAAATGACTGAAACCTTGATCCTATTTTAATGTGATTTAAATGAAGACTAGATTTTACAGAAGACTTTGAGCGCAGCTACCTCTCTACTCCTATATATATATATACCTGCTTGTAATGTTTACTGTGGCAGGAAATCAAAGAATAAGATACTGCAGTGGTGTGTTTTTTTTTATTCTTTATTTATATGACAGGAAAAATCACATTACAAATGGGCAAGACACAACAATCATGTACACACATTTTGAAAAAGAAAACATTAAAAACAAAAACAATAAAAACAATATAAACAACAAAAAACAATCAAACAACTTTTCAGAAGATCAGTACAATGCATCTTCTAGATGGGCTCTGATGCAGGGTGATGGTGTTTTTAATAATCACTTTCAGAATTGCACTACAGAGGCAGAAGTTTGCTTCAATTAACTTGTTCCAGTTGCTCAACTCCTAAACTATCAATCATCCTGTGGATGGGGGAAGTTTGAATAGTTTAGTAATAGTCAGCAGCAGGCATTACAAGTCCTATATCTCCATTGAAAGTGATAACCATTCTTCCTAAACAGGTTTGACTTGTTTTTATTCCTGCCAAGTCATGATTGCTAATTAGTGTAGAACAGCTTACAATACAAACGTTTTGTTACCATTTCTCACCATCTTTTATGCAATAACAATTTCAGGAACACTATAACATTAGGAATGCAGGTTTGCATTCCTAACACTATGGTGCTCTATTTGCAGATTTGTTGTAGATGGTTTTTAAAAAAAAAAAAAATGGAAATTTGCCCTAAAAGTGAATCTATCATTTGCATGTTGCATAGATTTAAAGATGTACTAACATGAAAATTAGTCCATGCACAGCATGGTTCCCTGGACTGGATGGGCCTGTAATGCACTCAGCCACTCTGCAAGAAATGACAAACATTGACATCTCACAAATCCCAGCTGGCCAATGACATAGCCACAAAAGTTAGGAAGGTAGAGAATATAAAATAGAGATTACCTTAGTTTGAAGCCTGATTGCCAAGCAGAGCAAAGGCCTGAGAGACCATGTGTTGAGGAGCTCCATGAGTTCAGGAGTTAAAATACATATTTCTATACCCTATTACACCCTTTCTGCATGCTTAAAGGGAAGACCCAACATGGATTTCCAACTGCTACTGGACTCCATTGGAGCCCTCGAGAAACCATAGGCTTGTCTGATGGCTGTGTGAGGGGAGGTCAACCCTTTCCTGACCCACACTCTCATCTTTCCTTTACAGAAACCTTATTTTTTTTTATTTTTTATATATGACAGACAATAAGCAGGGCATAAAATGTATAAATAGCACATGCATGTACATAGGCATATATTAGCTGTGGTGAGTATAACTTTAGATGTTGATCTAGGAGTGATTATATTAGGATAAGAGAAGTCGCCCAGTCCTATCCCAATTGGAAATCTTCGTATCCTCTCTGCACATTCGCTGGTTCAGACTGTCATTATTTTATAGCATATACATAAAATAACAAAAGAATAAAAACAGTAAATGATAATAAAAAAAATCTTCTACAAAACATCTTTGTAAAAAGGCCATGGTTCCCATTTCTTATAGAAGGATGAAAGAGAGTTTTGGATCATAGCTGTTAATTGGTCCATTAAACGGTTCTCATACATTTTTGCATTAACTTCCCTAAGTGATGGAGAATTCAGTTTCAACCAACTGGCTATTAGAACTGGTTGTGCGGCCCATGTTACTTTATTAGTTCATTTTTGTTCCTTTCTTGATAGACCCTCCAGTGGCTCAGATAATAGAAAAGACCAGGGGTCTAAGCTGAATGGTATATGAAATATATGCTCCAAATAGTGTTTTAAACCCCCCCTAAAATGTAGATAGGATTGGGCAAGACCACCACATGTGTGAATAGGTTAATTTCATACCACATAGTCTCCAGCAGTCATCTGAGACAATTTTTCCCATCTTTTGTATTTGCACCAGTCTTTTTTTATTTTTTGTAAATGAAAGTTTATTGACATGCAACAACAGCAGAAATCAGCAAAGAAAGAAGGACACGCAGGTCCCCAATTAGTACATAAAAAGAATAAGACAGCGCTAGATAACTTTTGGCAGCAACCTTAAAAAAAGGGAATCCCTCAAACCCTTTGAAATAAGATAAATAAATACAATAAAAAAGGCTGCGCACAAATATAAAATCCAATGGTTAAACAAAAAAGGAGAGAATTAGTCCAGCTATTGTGTCCTTACAAGTGTCCTTGGATGTTGAGGTCTTCTACTTGTATAGTGGTATCACTTGGTATGAAAGATAAAAAGGAACAAGGAACAACCAATGGTGTAGTACGTAAAATTCAGGTATAGGTGTGAAAAGTAATAGTATAAAACTCACATTTACCAGAGCTAATGTCCAGCTCTGGAGTGAAGTGCGTACAGCGGTTTAATCCCCGCTTATGGGATATAAGGCAGGTTCCTCTCCGTGAGTGGTTTTCAATTCTCGGGATAAAAAGAAGAAACAGCCAATAGTGCTCACTGTATGGCAATATGAATAAGAATAATAAAAAAATTGTACTTACAAAATAAGAGCAGACACACTGCTCTTTGATGACAGCTTGGGGGGATTGATCCCCACCTAAGGATTTCTTTGAGTACAGGAAACTTCCAGGAGTATTCAAGGTTTTTTATAAAACCAGTAAAAAATGATAAAAATAACAATAAAAAATAACAATAAAAAGCCAGGGTAAAATAGAAATTATGTGTCTATAAAAAAGATAATTGGCACAAACAAATGACCAAATAATACTTTAATATATAAAACACAATATTTTAAATATCCATAACGCGTTTCGTCACTCAAGGACTTTTTCAAATGGAATAATAAAAGGTTATTCCATTTGAAAAAGTCCTTGAGTGACGAAACGCGTTATGGATATTTAAAATATTGTGTTTTATATATTAAAGTATTATTTGGTCATTTGTTTGTGCCAATTATCTTTTTTATAGACACATAATTTCTATTTTACCCTGGCTTTTTATTGTTATTTTTTATTGTTATTTTTATCATTTTTTACTGGTTTTATAAAAAACCTTGAATACTCCTGGAAGTTTCCTGTACTCAAAGAAATCCTTAGGTGGGGATCAATCCACCCAAGCTGTCATCAAAGAGCAGTGTGTCTGCTCTTATTTTGTAAGTACAATTTTTTTATTATTCTTATTCATATTGCCATACAGTGAGCACTATTGGCTGTTTCTTCTTTTTATCCCGAGAATTGAAAACCACTCACGGAGAGGAACCTGCCTTATATCCCATAAGCGGGGATTAAACCGCTGTACGCACTTCACTCCAGAGCTGGACATTAGCTCTGGTAAATGTGAGTTTTATACTATTACTTTTCACACCTATACCTGAATTTTACGTACTACACCATTGGTTGTTCCTTGTTCCTTTTTATCTTTCATACCAAGTGATACCACTATACAAGTAGAATACCTCAACATCCAAGGACACTTGTAAGGACACAATAGCTGGACTAATTCTCTCCTTTTTTGTTTAACCATTGGATTTTATATTTGTGCGCAGCCTTTTTTATTGTATTTATTTACCCCAATTAGTACAATCTTCTTGCCCTTCCTCTTATCCCTCTCCCTTTTTTCTTTTTTTTTTTCCATTTTACTCTCTTTCTCTCTTTTTTTCTTTTATTATTTTCCTTCTTGTTTTTCTTATCTTTTCCCCTATCTTTATTATACCTTCTGTACTCCTTCACTTCCTTTCCTCCACCCTCACCTTCATTCCATTTCTTTCCTTATCACCTGTCTTCATTGTTTCCCTGTATGATTCATTGTGAGTACAATGTGGCCACGCAGGGACTTTTCGGAAGTAACCAATGTACCCATATAGGTACCACTCTGAGACATTGCCTCAAATATAGTGACATATATACCTTAAACAAGTCAGAAAAGTACAAAGAAAAACTAAAATATATAAGGTCGGGGCGTGGCTTGGCGCCGAACAAGAATGGCGGCATAATCCCCGCGCTCGGAGCCCTGCCGATACCAACCGCTCACATCAGCACAAACAGAGACCTAATGGGCCGCACAAAACGAGGCACCATGACCCCCACCACACCGAGGACGCAAGGTGAGGGTCCGTCCTCCTCCATCCGCAATTACCTGCACACGCCGGGGATCCTCGCCTCACACCACGAGGCATCCAACATGGCGCCCTCCTCACCGGGCTCCACTGTCTCTGAAGACAGCCTGCTCACTGCCGCCGGCTCCCGAGATCAGGGGACTCCCATGCCAGACTGGTATGCCCTATTCTCCTCCCTGCCAAAAAAAGAGGACCTCCAATCCGCAGTGCAGGAGGTTAAAGCATCCCTGAGAACAGAAATTGCTTCCCTGCGCACCTCTCTGCAAGATTTGGAGGGAAGAGTGACAGCGCTGGAAAATGCTGGCCCCACAGTGCAGGTACACCACCCCAACCCCACTTATGACAGGCAGCTCACTGACCTGCGGCTCCATGTAGAAGACCTAGATAATAGGAGCCGTAGGAACAATATTAGAATCAGAGGGCTCCGCGAACCCATAGGCCCAGAACACCTAAGGGAGACATTGATCCCACTGTTTAACCTCATACTGCACAGACCCCCAGAAGCACGTCTATACATTGATAGGGCGCACCGTGCCCTCCGCCCAAAGCCACCTCCATCTGCCCCACCGCGAGATGTAATTTGCTACATACAAGACACTCAGCTAAAGGAAGATATCATGAAGGAAGCAAGGGCGGAAAGGTCTTGGCGGTACAAGGGCCAAACGGTGGAGCTGTACAACGACCTCTCCCACCTCACCCTACAAACCCGCAGAGCCTTCCGCCCGATCACCACGCTGCTCCAGGACCACCAGATAAGATACCGATGGCACTTCCCGTTTGCGCTCACGGCACGCAAGGACAACACGGAAGCCACAATCCGGCTCCCAGCGGACGTTCCCATTTTCCTGGACACCTTGGGACTGCCGGCCACCACGGTAAGGGACTGGACTGACTGCCCCCTCAATGAAAGCTACCTGGGCAGACCGGTGGCCCGCACGTTGGAAGCGGAAGGGCCGGTCGGGGATACAATACCACCCCACCAGGGCGCCCATGAAGAGTAATACACGGAGCCCCAGTGGCGGGTGCACCAGTTGAGAAACACAAGAACTGCCCCGCGAACCATACAACGCACCTTACCCCTTGGACATGGACATACAAGGACAGCCACGACCTACACGGAACAGGACAAGGCTACGCCGAACCTACCACGGACCATCTCCTAACCTTCCCCTTCCTCGGTTCACATGGCAGCCCCGACAGCGAGAAGGCCACCTGTGCATATACGGCCTCCTTACACTAAGCAGAGACTCTGGATGTCTAGCAATTGGGACTATGGGGTCCTTACCCCGCTCTGGGGTTTTTTTTTTTTTTTTTTTTTCTTCTCTCTCTCCTTCCCCCTACCAGCCAGAAGCCGGAGCTGAAGGGGCTCTTCATGGGACTTGTAGAACTGCCGCAAAGCAACGCAGACCCACATGGACGTGGTATCGTATCACTGCAATGCTCTGTAGACTATTCTCCCTGCACTGGGGGGGTGGGGGGGGTGGGGGGCTGAGGAACTTAATGCCGGACAGGGAAGGCTGACTGCAACCCCACCAATCACGGAGACCCGCACACCGGGACCACTGACCGGCACTCACACCACACCGCCAGACGGAGTTCACAAAGACCATGACAACATCCCCACGACTCTAGGACGACTCCGACCCTCTGACACCTAGACTACCGACAGACAAACTCCCCCCCACAGGGGTCCCCACGACACTCAACGGACTGGACATACCAGCACTCAAAGCCAACGGACGGATCCCCCTGACCTAACCCTGACCCCGTACCCATGGGCTCACCCCCCGAGCTGCCGGCAGTCCTCAGAGGGGGACACCAGGAGCCCGAACCCACTTGCCTCCATAACCTCTCCCCCCGACCCTTCCCCACAACCCCGACCCACTACTGATCCCAGCCCAACGAGACCTCGCTACGGGAAGGGGACGTACGACAACGGGGCCACGACCGGTGCCCACCGCCACGGGTCTCTGCCACGAACAGCTTGTAAGGTCGAGACCTAGATACAGGGTTAATGGTTAAGAAAGGTTAAAGTTAATACGGACCATTACCTCCAACTGCTTAAACTGACAATGCCTAGATAATAGGTAACTGATTGTACATAGTTCAAGATGTCACGGTTTGCAGAACCGAAAGTTTACCATAATATGCCTAGCTAAGAGGTTAGTAGCCATTATATGTAACGGTTGCCATGGATCACTAGCGCTAACGGCCTTTACCGACGAAGCCTAGACAAACGATAGCCGATTGCCAAACGATACAGCAGACAAAGGCCTGCTCGACCAATCGCCCTCAGTGCTGAGGCCTAGATAACTGGTCACTAATTGCTAATTGCTAAGTTTCCGCGGACATCTACCGCTCACCAATTAGACTGACAAAGCCTAGACTCATGGCAACCGACTACTACAGACTCAGGCTGAAAAGGGTTTGCACAACTAAACGTCCAACCCACCTGCCGCCATAACCCCTCCCCCCGACCCTTCCCCACAACCCCGACCCACTACTGATCCCAGCCCAACGAGACCTCGCTACGGGAAGAGGATGTACGACAACGGGGCCAAGACTGGTGCCCACCGCCACGGGTCTCAGCCACGAACAGCTTGTAAGGTCGAGACCTAGATACAGGGTTAATGGTTAAGAAATGTTAAAGTTAATACGGATCATTACCTCCAACTGTTTAAACTGACAATGCCTAGATAATAGGTAACTGATTGTATATAGCTCAAGATGCTTCGGTTTGCAGAACCGAAAGTTTACTATAATATGTCTAGCTAAAAGGTTATTAGCCACTATATGTAACGGCTGCCATGGATCACTAGTGCTAACGGCTTCTACCGACGAAGCCTAGACAAACGATAGCTGATTGCCAAACGATACAGCAGACACAGGCCTGCTAGACCAAACGCCCTCAGTGCTGAGGCCTAGAAAACTGGTCACTAATTGCTAAGTGCTAAGTTTCCGCGGACATCTACCGCTCATCAATTAGACTGACAAAGCCTAGACCCATGGCAACCGACTACTACAGACTCAGGCTGAAAAGGATTTGCACAACTAAACGTCCAACCCACGACGCCTGGATAAATGGCTACTAACTGCCAAATGTTAAGGTCAACATGGACCTTTATCGCTAAATGTCTATACCGACACTGCCTGGATAAAGGGGTTTCACTATCCATTGTTAAGGCTGCATGCGACCGTTGTTACATAAATTGTACTCTTACTGGCTAAAAAAAAAAAAAAAAAAAAAAAAATATATAAGGTCATAACAGTAAGGCTCAGCTTCTGAGCCGCGCGTTGGTGTATGATCTTATGATCCACAGGGGACAAAGTAAACTCAAACGGGCCTCTGGAACCTGTACGCCCCTCTTACTCACATTCCTAGCCATTAAGCCATTTACTGATAGTAGTAGTCCCAGCACCCTCCCCATAGCGCACAACCTGGGCCAATTCCAGTATTGGGCACTGAGATCCCTCCCTGCGTGGCCCATACACAGAAAGGCAGCAGGCAGCAAGTCAGGATAGGGCTTTGGCCCCTTTACTGCTTAGACCCCAAAAAATATTTTTGGGCCAATTTTGAAGTTGAATCAGGGCACGGGGCATGATTTTGTGGAAACAGTTTTGAAGGCCAAAAAATGCATTTCCATTGTGAACAAAGTATAGGGGATGGCTAGGTACTCCATATATTTGATCAATTTGACTCAGAAAGAAGGTGCTGGTGGTGATATTTAAATGGTATAAGTCCAGGAATGTCACAACCTCACTAACCTGCAGCTTCCCCGCCGCATCTCCGTCCTGAAATATGTGGATGTGGTGCCTCTGCTCTCACGGTGCCGTGACTCGAGACCCCCCTCCCCATCCGCACTCCCTTCCGGTGTACCTCCCCATCTACCATCATGTCATGGTAGATATTTGAAATAAGATGTTTCCTATATGTACCTCATTGACATAAGGTTCCAAAGAAAGTGAGTGGTAGATCCTTTCTTGTTCTAGTCATGTCTTCCTGAAGGGTGAAGTATTGTATATATAAATTTATAAATTTATACAATACTTCACCCTTCAGGAAGATGTGAATATATATATATATATATATATATATATATATATATATATATATATATATATATATATATGTGTGTGTGTGTGTGTGGGTGTAGAAACAATCGCACTCCTGGGACTTGGTTGAAGTAGTAAAATTTAGCTTTTATTTATTCCATATAAAATATCAACGTTTCAGCTCCGACATGGAGCTTTCATCAGGACAGGTAACATGTAACAAATGTGCAGACAAGAGAATATATACCCCAGATCCCTCCAAAACAAACTGAACACTCAAATTAAATTAAATATGCACCACAGGAGTGTACTTACTGAATCAGTGTCCGGATGTAGCACAGCTGGCCATGGCTGTGTCAGGATCGGGACAGGGATCCAACACGCAGAGTACAAACAGGTGGTAGGTACGTATACCGGACCTTAGAATGGCCGGACTTAACGTAAGGAGTAAGTAGAGAATGGTCTAGGGACAAGCCGAGGTCGAGGGAACAAGAGGACAGGTAAGCGAGAGACAAGCCGAGTCAAAGGGTAACAGAGATAAACAGGGTAGTACAAACAAGCCGGGTCAGAACCAAAGAGACAACTAGAATACAAGAGCACTGAGTGACTAGACAGGCTAGAACCACGACAGGGCAATGAGCAGATGCCGAAAGCCTTACTTTATACCTTGATTCTAGAGGGTAATCACGCCCCCGACGAGTCCTGATTAGTGCTCGGGACTTGACTGACAGGTCGACCCGGGTTGGCGTCATGACGTCGACTACTGAGCGTCGCGTCATATAAGGAAGTGGCTCCCTCGCGGTCGGCTTGTAAATGGCCGAGAGGACCGCGAGGAACGGAAGAACCAACCCCTCTGGGAGGATAAACGTCTAAGTCTCTCACCTCCTCTGAGGTAGAGACTACAGGTACCCTGACAGTACCCCCCCTCTCAGAAACGCCCACCGGGCAGAAGGAACCGGGACGAGATGGAAAACGGGAGTGAAAAGCCCTGCGGAGGCGAGGAGCATGTACATCCTCCTGAGGTACCCAAGTCCTCTCCTCAGGACCATATCCCTTCCAGTCAATAAGATATTGTAACTTCCCCCGGGAGATTCGAGAATCGATGATGGAGTTGATTTCATACTCCTCCTGACGCTCAACCTGAACAGAGCGAGGAGAGGATATAGTGGAGGAAAATCTGTTACAGACTAACGGTTTCAGTAAGGAAACATGAAAGGAGTTAGGAATGCGTAAGGCAGCTGGAAGAGCTAGGCGATACGCAACTGGGTTAATTCGAGTCAGAACCCTGTAAGGGCCAATGTAACGAGGAGCGAATTTCATAGAAGGAACCTTTAAACGAATGTTTCTAGTACTCAACCATACCCTATCACCTGGAACAAAAACCGGAGCCGCCCTTCTGTGCATATCAGCGTGTTTCTTGAACAACATGGAATTATGTAGGAGAATTTGTCGAGTCTGATCCCACAACTTCCTCAAATTGGCAACATGAACATCAACCGACGGTACCCCTTGGGAAGGAGAAACCGAGGGAAGAATGGAAGGATGAAAGCCATAATTCATGAAGAAGGGGCTGGAACGAGTAGAATCACAAATGAGATTATTGTGTGCAAACTCCGCCCAAGGAATCAAACCGACCCAATCGGCCTGGTGTTCAGAAACAAAACAACGCAAATATTGTTCAATCTTTTGATTGGTACGTTCAGCAGCTCCGTTAGACTGAGGGTGATAGGCAGAAGAAAAATTCAATTTGATGCCTAGTTGAGAACAGAAGGATCTCCAAAAACGTGAAACAAATTGGGAACCTCTATCGGAAACAATTTCGGAAGGTATCCCATGTAAGCGAAAAATCTCTCTCGCGAATATCTCTGCCAATTCAGGAGAAGTCGGGAGTTTAGTTAAGGGCACGAAATGAGCCATCTTAGTAAACCTATCAACCACCGTGAGGATCACAGTCTGTTTTTTAGAAACAGGCAAATCTACAATGAAGTCCATAGCCAAACAGGACCATGGTCTCTCTGGAATGTTCAAGGGATGTAACAAACCACATGGAAGCGTATGAGGTTGCTTAGTCTTCATACAGACCTCACATGCTCCGATGAAATCCCTAATATCCTTCCGTAAAGAAGGCCACCAGAAATCTTTAGAGATCAAGGAACATGTCTTGCGAATACCCGGATGCCCAGCCGCCTTACTGTTGTGAAAACACTGTAAGAGTTCCAGTTGGAGTTCAGGAGGAACGAAATGCCTTGCCCCAGGAGTCTGTCTAGGCGCCAGATGCTGCAACTTCATGATCTGACCAAGCAACGGAGAGTGAATCTTAAGACTCGTGTTGGCGATAATATTGCACCTGGGTACTATAGAAGACAAAACCGGCTCAGATATCGCAGAAGGTTCATATTGGCGAGACAAAGCATCGGCTTTAGAATTCTTAGAACCAGGTCTATAAGTGAGCACGTAATTGAAATGCGTGAGGAATAAAGACCAACGAGCTTGCCTGGAGGACAAGCGCTTGGCCTCCCCAATATAGGACAAGTTCTTGTGGTCTGTCAAAATAGTAACAGGATGTAAGGTGCCCTCCAATAAATGTCTCCACTCCTTTAAAGCCATGATAACTGCTAGTAGTTCCCTGTCACCAATGTCATATCTGCTCTCAGGACCTGATAGTTCCTTGGAAAAAAAAACACATGGATGTAAGGGCTTATCCACACCTAACCTTTGGGACAGGATAGCACCTATACCTGTCTCTGAGGCGTCTACCTCGAGTAGGAAAGGCAGAGTCGTATCAGGGTGAACTAAAATTGGTGCAGAAGCAAACAGTTCCTTGAGTGTTTTGAAGGCAAGAAGGGCTTCAGTAGACCAGTTCTTAGTGTCAGCCCCCTGTCTGGTCATATTGGTAATAGGAGCTATAATTGAAGAGTATCCCTTAATGAAGCGCCTATAATAGTTGGAGAATCCAATAAACCTCTGAATGGCCTTGAGGCCCCTGGGTGAAGGCCAATCCAAAATGGACTGGAGCTTATCCGGGTCCATCTTAAACCCTTCCCCAGAAATCACATAACCAAGAAAGTTTATCTGGGATTGGTCAAAGCTGCATTTCTCCAATTTGCAGTACAGGCCATGTTGAAGAAGCTTGCGCAATACCCTTCTGACTTGTCTCTGGTGAGTCTCAATCTCTCTAGAGTGTATAAGTATATCATCCAGATATACAATAACGCAGTCATGTTGAAATTCCCTAAGAACTTCATTGATCAGGTCCTGAAATACTGCCGGTGCATTACAGAGACCAAAAGGCATTACTGTGTATTCATAGTGCCCATAACGGGTATTGAACGCCGTCATCCACTCGTGTCCCTGCTGAATTCTCACCAAGTTATACGCCCCTCTGAGATCTAACTTGGTGAAAATCTTGGAGCCTTTTAGACGATCAAAGAGCTCGGTAATCAAAGGAATTGGGTAGGCATTTCTAATGGTTATTTTGTTCAAACCTCGATAATCAATGCAAGGTCTTAGTGTACCATCCTTCTTCTTAACAAAAAAAAAACCCAGCCCCGGCAGGAGAGGAGGATCTCCTAATGAATCCTTTTTCAAGGTTCTCACGAATATACTCCTCTAAGACTAAGTTCTCTTTAGTGGACAAAGGATATACATTACCCCTGGGAGGCATAGTACCAGGTAGTAGATTAATCTTACAATCAAAAGACCTGTGTGGAGGTAAAGTATCAGCATTCTTTTTGTCAAATACTGCCTTTAAATCCAGGTACAGGGGCGGTATTTGTACCTCTGTAGAGTAGGTAGAATTAATCGGTGTGTTAACTGCGCAAAGCGGTGACACTGTCGGTAAGCACCTGTCCTGACAACCCTGACCCCATGAGACTATCTCCCCTAATTCCCAATCAATAATAGGGTTATGTTTTTTTAACCAAGGATACCCCAGGACTATGGGAACAGAAGGAGACGAAATAAGCAATAAAGACATGTCTTCCTCGTGTAAGATACCAACAGTTAATTTAACGGGTATGGTTTCACGAAAAATAACAGGCTCAACTCAACGGCCAAGGGTGTCTCCCTTAACTGGGATGGGATAGCGTGTTTGGTAACAAAAACTTGGTCGATAAAGCTCTCAGCAGCTCCGGAATCTATCAATGCCATAGTTTCTAGTACTCCCTTCTCCCAAGTTAAAGAAACGGGTAGCAGAAGCCTGTGATCTTTATAATTATGATTAGAGGACAAAATAGAAACACCCAAGGCCTGTCCTCTAGAGAAACTTAGGTGCGAGCGTTTCCCGAGCGATTAGGACAATTTAGGCGTAAATGACCTCTGACTCCACAGTACATACACAACCCCTCCCTTCTCCTGTACTGTCTCTCCTCTTCTGAGAGGCGAGTATTGCCTATCTGCATAGGTTCTGGAAAAAGTGAGGTTGTGGATTCAGAACCTTGAAATGAAGGAGCTAGTTTAAAGGAAGGTCTACGGTTTCTCTCTCGAGTGTTCTGCCTCTCTTTTAAACGTTCATCAATGCGAGAAATAAAAGAAATTAAATCCTCCAAATTTTCAGGAAGCTCTCTAGTAGCAACCTCGTCAAGGATTATGTCTGATAACCCGTTTAAAAATACATCTATATAAGCCTGTTCATTCCACTTAACTTCTGCCGCCAAGGACCTGAACTCTAGTGCATAATCCACAAGTGTTCGGTTATCTTGTCTAAGGCGCAACAGTAATCTAGCTGCATTGACCTTTCTACCTGGAGGGTCAAAAGTTCTTCTGAAAGCAGCTACAAAGGCTAATATACTAACGGATTAGCATTTTCCCACAATGGATTGGCCCATCTCAAAGCTTTCTCAACAAGTAATGTGATAATGAATCCAACCTTCGCCCTATCTGTAGGGTAGGAGCGGGGTTGTAATTTGAAATGGATACCTATTTGGTTTAAGAAACCACGACACTTCTCTGGAGAACCACCATAACGTACAGGTGGAGTGATACGGGAAGAAGCACCTACAGTGGCTACCTCTAGACCTGAACTCACAGGGGAGATAGAAGTATTACGCATCTCCTCTGGTTGATTACTAGAACGAGATAGTAACGCCTGTAGTGCTAGAGCCATCTGGTCCATTCTGTGATCCATGGCGTCGAACCTAGAGTCAGAAGGACCAACCTGAGTGTTTGTACCTGCAGGATCCATTGGCCCTGTCGTAATGTCAGGATCGGGACAGGGATCCAACACGCAGAGTACAAACAGGTGGTAGGTACGTATACCGGACCTTAGAATGGCCGGACTTAACGTAAGGAGTAAGTAGAGAATGGTCTAGGGACAAGCCGAGGTCGAGGGAACGAGAGGACAGGTAAGCGAGAGACAAGCCGAGTCAAAGGGTAACAGAGATAAACAGGGTAGTACAAACAAGCCGGGTCAGAATCAAAGAGACAACTAGAATACAAGAGCACTGAGTGACTAGACAGGCTAGAACCACGACAGGGCAATGAGCAGATGCCGAAAGCCTTACTTTATACCTTGATTCTAGAGGGTAATCACGCCCCCGACGAGTCCTGATTAGTGCTCGGGACTTGACTGACAGGTCGACCCGGGTTGGCGTCATGACGTCGACTACTGAGCGTCGCGTCATATAAGGAAGTGGATCCCTCGCGGTCGGCTTGTAAATGGCCGAGAGGACCGCGAGGAACGGAAGAACCAACCCCTCTGGGAGGATAAACGTCTAAGTCTCTCACCTCCTCTGAGGTAGAGACTACAGGTACCCTGACAGGCTGTCTCCCACTCTGCCCTTGTATCTGCATAATTGGGGCTCAGAGGGAAGGGGGAGGGGAGTGTTTGTGTTCCAACCATTTCCTGGCAATATCCAGTATGCATGGTTTGAGGTTACCATGATTACAAACAGAACTTTAACTCTCATCATCCTTAGCCATCGGTGTTGCCCGGGTACTTGATTCAGTAGTGTAAAAAAGCTTGTATAAATAGAAAGTTACTAAGCAGTGAATTACTAAAAACAAATACTCGCAGGACAAGATGGTGAATCACAAAGCTAACAAATTATTAGTATAATAGATGGATAGTTAGAATGTATCTTATCTATAAGTTTAAGGGAAGGGCTTGGTGGGAGTAGCGACAGAGTACCGTCAACCTTATAGTAATAGCTTGTACTGGCACTTTTTTTTAAGTGGCAAAAAGGTTTTAGTGCTAAGACAACATAACCTCAACAGAATAGCTATAGCAGGGTAATAGCAATAGGAATGAGTTGGTGCAGGACTTGACACACAGTGACAGTGCAATGAAGTAACTATTTTAAAATAGTAACATAATATAATTGTACATATTAGGTATATTGAGCTGGACACATAATGACATGGTATTGTCAATACAGTAACTAACACATGTAGCAACAATTAATATACTGGAAGTATTGTCACATTAAAGTTTAGCACACCAGAGATAAGTAGCAGATGCTAAGTATAGACATAGAGGAATTATCCTAAAAATACTGATAAGGCACATTTTTCATTGAGACCCTTAGGGTGGACAGTATTCAAAGTTTTAATCCAATAGACTTCCCGTTGAAGTAAAAGTTTCTTACGATCTCCTCCTCTGCAAAGGGGGGGGGGGGGGGGGGGGGATGTGGTCTATAGCCTGATGTCAATTTTTTACTAAACGGGAACAGGCATTCCAACCTTTTCTAAACAGACAAACAAACTGTAGTCGCAAGGAAATCAATTAAGCAAAGAGTATACTCTTATCCACTGTTGAATATTAACCCGCTTTCAAAATATTGGATTTGATGAGGTAGGGTCCTCTGGATCTTTAGCATCTCTTGAGCCTTTATTTCTATTATTCTTCACACTATAGCCAATGTGGTGGTGGATGAAGAGGAGAGGTCCCTTGTTGGGCCTCTTGAAATTTTTTGGGGGGTGTGTCAGGGAACCCTAATTTTCTTTTTAATCGTTTATTTATATTTGTTTTAATATGAAGGGACACAATTTTTAAGTCTGAGGTATCTAATCATGTTTTCGTTATGATATGCTAGGGTTTCACAAACATTAGATAAGCAGTCTTTTTTAAAATGTTCTCCTATCTAATGTCCTTGTGTAGCTAAACAGAAGTGTAGAAGGATTGGTTAAAGTATCATACTAGGGATTGTGCATGAGGATAATCTGGAATGTACATAATTATTCCACTCTTCCCATCTGGCAGTGTCTGTACTCCCTGAGAGAACCATTTTCAAAGACATTTTGTCATAGATCTGGTTATCTGGAGTGCTGTTAAAGGCATCCATCATAGTGACTTGACAGTTTTGTATTTCCTCACTCTACACATTTGTACGGCAATCAATATATTAATTAGAGCTCACAATTTGGCAATGGAGCAGTATTCTTTTGTTTTTTTTTAAACTTTTTTTAGGCTATGGGTCACAGGAATTTGTAGTGTTTACACCTGCTTAAGTAATTAAAAACAACTCAGCTACATGAAAAACTGAACTCTGAATGTTTGGTGTTAATCTAGACAAGAACCATTACAGTTTTGCTCTAATAGATCTCTTTCACCATTCACTGGGATTTATATTATACTCTTGTGTTCTTACCTTCTCACTTTCATTGTCCAATGCAGAAGTGGCTTCATCTAGAAGTAGAACTTTGGGTGAACGAATAAGTGCTCTGGCTATTGCTATCACACACACACACACAGACACACAGACAGTCTCACACACTCACACACACACACACACACACACACAGTCAAACACACAGACACACAAGCAGACAATCACATAGTTACCTCTGTTCCTTCTGGAGGCAGACAGGCAGTGCAGCTCCTGGATTCTGGTCGTGGGGGGAAGCAGGGACTCCCCCCTGCTTCCCCTGCAGCAATAAGACGGCATTTTAGCTCCGCCCCCGCCGCACGCTAAGCCCCGCCCCGCCACACGCTAAGCTCAGCCCCCGCCGCAATTTTTTTTTTCTTCTGCCATGTGTGAGCTGTGCGGCCACAGGGCGCCCCCTGCTCCATGGCGCCCTGTGCGGCCGCACAGCTCGCACACCCCTAAGGCCGGCCCTGCACATGACCATTTGAGCCATTTGTGCCACGTAAAAATACTTTATAAGGTTCTAGCCCTTCCCTCATTTTAGGTCTGTACAGCATACTCCTTGCTAACTTGTGCTTTCTGTTTTTCCATACAAATTGCTAACATGTGCTTCCTGTTATTCCTTACAAATGCATTTGTGTGTCTCTGAGTACTCTCAAGGTCACCCTTTGTTAATTAAAGTGGTAACACTTGGAACAAAAAGAGAAGTTTCAGTCAAATTTAAATTTTTATGATGTATATGTGGTCAACTCATCCATGAGATTGAAGTATCCCCCAATATCTCTAGGTCCCTTCTAATCTTTTGGAAAACGGTTTGATAGTTTGCTTTATATAGGGAATCTTTTCCTTTGGTGACTGTAATCCCCAGATATTTCATAGAGGAGGTTAGGTGTAAATTACTCGTGGAACTCACCCTTTCCATATAGGTATCTGATAGGTGCACTGGCATAGCACTAGATTTTCAAATATTGACTTTATAGCCTGATACCAGGCCATAAATCTGGATTACAACCACAACGGTTGGGGCTGCCGCTTAAGGCAAGCTCCACTTCCTTTGTCAAGCTGAGTGTCGAGCTTGACTTTAACTATGTTATTCTCTCAGTAAGCTATATATACATTTTGGGCAAATATTTCCTCTACTGATATGATCTTTGTTTTCAAGAAAATTATGTTATTAAACCAATGGTAGCTGTTTTAAGTATAAACACAATGTTTTTAGAATCAATTTGATTTAAATAAATGTAATCTAACATGTTTCCAATGAATATGTACTGTAGCTACTACGCAATCTCTGTCGTGTTCTGTATTGATGTACAGTGAATTGACATTTGAACATAATAAATATATATTATTATCCCAACTAATATTGTTTAGGTTAGAAGGACTGGTTTCCAATGAGACAGAATTGTGAGCAGGAAGTCCACCAAATGCAAGTTTGTATGGAGAGGACGTATGTCAGAGGTGGAGACTGAAGCAAGTGAATGTGCAGATGTCATGATTTTATTTGTTTCCAATGTGATAATTACTTTTCTATCTTTTATTTATTAAAGATTTCCTTATGATATCATTACATGTTCATTGCCCAATACAGAGAGCAAAACAGAAGTAGAGAAGGGAGGACCCAGAAGTAGTGTTTTTGCATAATACTGCAATAAAGAAGGAGGCTGCAGGATTTGCTTCATTAAGTGTATTCTAAATTAGAAACTTGCAAGCATCACTTGAACAGACTCAATCTTCCCGGATGCTATACCACCCACATTGTGTGAAAAAAGAAATTTGACTGGTTGATCATTGTATGGTAGCAAGAAACGCTTGTATGAATTTACTTCACTTTATTAAAAAAGTGATGTTGTGATGTAATTCCAGTAAAATACAAGTTTAGCAGGCTAAGATTGCCACAAGGCATATGTATGTATATGTGTTTGTAGTATCAGTTAGTTAATAACACGTAGCTAAGATACTGTCATCACTGTACTGACCAGGTGCAGGAATGTAAGAACTGGAATTACGCGTCCCTCTCCTTTGTATCAGATGAGCCACGTGGTTAGACCGGATGGATGAGTTTAGACTCTATTCATTAAATAGGTTAAGGGTATGTGTGGGTGTAGTTAATTGTGGGAGGAGCTACAGTGCTATATAAGGAATGTACTCTATGTATTCAGGACTCAGACTTTGCTGTATTTTGGTGACGCTAGTCCCTCTGAGTCCCGATCGGTGATCCAATAAAGAATCTCTTCCTTCCTGAAGAAACCTGTGTCCATCTCTCTGTGCTTGGCTTCCGTCAGTTTCTCCGGTATCATTTGGTGCATTGGCCGGGAAGCTCATCGTTCAACGGTAGCTGAGAGGCAGAGGCGTGAGACGGTCTATCTTTGCCCACGTTCTCTACGGCTGCACCCCTGAACTTCTGCGTGGACCTCCCTTCGTCTCGGCGCCACTGGTCTGTTGTCCAGGAGATCATCGGCCTCTACGTGAGAAGTGCTGGGGTGTCCCCGTCGATGAGTGTGAACTCAGGTTCAGGAACGAGGAGGTAAGATAACTGCTGTTTTAGACGGCAGGACCCGCTAGGGGTATACCGATTGTGCGGTAGGCCCAAAGGGGTTTTTGAATCTGTATCTGCCCCCTCTGTCGGAGGGAAGGAGCGAAGGCGCACCGCTCGATCGAACGCTCTTTAGTCAGACCGTTTGATTTGGTTAGTCAGGCGGGGTCCTGGTGTAAGATAGCCCTAGCCGGACACCGGTGTCTTGTCTAGACTAGCGTTCTAGGGTGTATATTACGTTCGCTAGGTCGGAGGGACCGGGAGACTAAGCGGCGCCTGTGTAAATTCGGTTCGCTAGTTCTCATCCTATCTGGGCTAAGTGGGAAGGCGTGTAAATTTGGAACCCACTAGACTTTTGATAGTACGACTAAGAGGCGCCTGTGTAAATTCGGATCTCTAGCTCGTTGTATAGTGCGACTAAGAGGCGCCTGTGTAAATTCGGTTCTCTAGCTCGCTATGTATATGTGGTGATTGGGCAGTGTGGCTAACCAAAACGGGTGTATATAGTTTTAGGTAGTCCATTCAAGGTACTGGCCAATAGTTTAGTTGGGAATTGTAAATGTGTTAACGATTGTTTTAGTAAAGTGTATATCTTGTTAGATAGCGCGAGCTCAGCCGTCTAGCGAGAGTGTTAATAGTGTGTTGCTGTATTATAGTGCACGGTACCATAACCCTGTATATTTACTGACATTATATAATAAGTACTAATCATTGTCGTCCATTGCATGTTTAACACCATAACCACTAATAATTGTATTGTGACCTTAACTTGTGCTTTGACCTATGCTAACCGTACTGTAACCGCTATTTGTAAAAGACGATGTTACTGGGGTGTGTTATAGACGGGTAATTCGTATATAGAGAATTATAGCGTGGGTGACTGTGTAGTTACGCCAAAGGGCATAATATTGATTATATAGTGACTGGTGTAGCAGCTGTGTGTGTACGGGAATTCCCTGAGTGTTTATTGTTATTGTGTACGTTTCACTTGGTAACCGTACCACGTGGTGCTGTTGCCAGAGGAAACGGGTGTGACTGTTGAATAGTACGCGTGTATAGTAATCGTTGTCGACGACGTTCCACTGTTAAATATGGGTGCGTCGCAGTCAACGATTCCGGATCCCTTAGGATGTATGGTTAAGAATTTTAAAAAGGGATTCAAAGTTTGTGATTTTGGGGTTAAGATGTCCCCTGTACGTTTGGTCACTTTGTGCACTAGGGAGTGGCCTACTTTGGTTGCGGCATGGCCGCCACGTGGCAGTTTGGATCCAACTCTGGTACAGCGCTTACACGTGGCTGTATCAGGTAGGCCTGAACTTTACGGCCAGTTTCCTTATATTGATTGTTGGAGACAGGCCGTAAATGACTCGCCAAAATGGCTCCGGACATGCCACGAGGAACAGTGTCGCCTCATGGTAGCTAGGACTTGTTCGTCCACTAGGGCTGGTGTTAGGCCCATTTTGGACACGCCCCCTGAGTCCGAGATCCCTTTGCCGCCCCCTTACTTTCCGGTAAGAGGAAGTGACGCAAATACAGGAAGTCCTGTAACCCTTCCCTCATTACCCTCATCCACTTCCGCTTCCTCCTCCAGTACAGGATCCACCCCCCCTCGTACTAAATCTCCCCTTCCGGAACCAGAACCCACCCCCATTAGAAACGAATATCCTGATTTGGCGCCACTTCAGACTTCCGGTCAAGCTTCATCTAGCTCGGCCCGAAGTGTTCTATTTACCACCTTTTCCCAAAACCAACCTCCCACATCCCCATACCCTATCTCTCCCCGACCGGAACCCATGACTGACGCCCCTCCACGTAGCCCCATACAGACCCGACAGTTGACCGGTGCCCAACAATTGAGACACTATCAGATGCCTCTTCGTCTGAATCCCGGGTCAGCCTATATTAATGCCGCAGGTCAAATGGCACAAGCTGACCCTGTCTTCGTATATGTTCCCTTCACTACAACCGATCTTTTAAACTGGAAGACCCACAATTCCTCGTATACTGAGAAACCACAAGCCATGACTGATCTGTTCACCTCAATAGTACAGACACATAATCCGACATGGGCTGATTGCCAGCAGTTATTAATGACTTTATTTAACAATGAGGAAAGGACAAGAATAAATCAAGCAGCCATTAAAGCATTAGAGGATAGAGCCCGTGCTTTGAACCAAGCTAATCCAGCAGCATGGGCCGCAACACATTATCCCAACACTGATCCCGATTGGAACGTAAATGGTGCTGATATGGTTCAACTCAGAGCCTATAGAGACGCTATAATTGCTGGCATGAAAGCCGGAGGAAAGAAAGCCATTAACATGTCGAAGACAGTTGAGGTGATCCAGAAAAGCGATGAAGCGCCCAGTGTCTTTTATGACCGATTATTGGAGGCGTACCGCTTGTACACCCCCTTTAATCCGGAAGACGCAGACAATTCCCGAATGGTTAACTCCGCCTTTGTCAGCCAAGCTTACGGAGATATTAAGCGCAAGCTACAAAAGTTAGAAGGGTTTGCAGGTATGTCAATCTCCCAACTAATGGAGGTAGCTAATAAGGTCTATATGAATAGGGAAACAGAAAGCAAGAAAGAGGAGGAGCGCAAGATGCGTAAAAAGGCTGATATGCTAGCGGTAGCGATCGCAGGCGTAGATAAACGGGGCCCAGATAGAGGCAATAATAGATGGAGTAGGGAGCCTTTGAGTAGGGATCAGTGTGCGTATTGCAAGGAAGAAGGGCATTGGAGGAACGAATGTCCGCAAAGAGAGCAGTACGAGAGAGACCAACCCAGGGCAGGCTACGGAAACTTTAGAGGCAGAGCGAGAGGTAGAGGAGGCCCCGGAGGGAGTAATGGGTATAGAGGGAGTAATGGGAACAGAGGAAGTGTTAGGGAAGATAGGTATATTCCAGCAGCGCAAAGGTCCCGCGATAGAGAAGGTAGGGACTTCGTAGGATTGGCTGACACGGTCATGGAGGACTATTGATACCGACCGGGCTCCATCCCCCTTGGTCGAGCGGAGCCTATGGTCGATGTATCAATAGGGGGGAAAAGGAGTGCGTTCATGATCGACACTGGTGCTGAACATTCAGTGGTGACTAATCTAGTTGCTCCTCCATCTGGAAGGACTATTACTGTGATAGGAGCAACTGGAAGAAGTGCTGAAAGACCGGTTCTTAAAAGTCGACTCTGTACATTGGGAGGCCACGTAGTAAAACACCAATTCCTTTATATGCCTGAATGTCCAGTCCAATTGCTGGGACGTGATATGCTATCCAAATTACAAGCGCAGATTACGTTCCTACCAGATGGAACAACATCTTTAAAGTTTAATGGACCTTCAGGTATTATGACTTTATCCGTACCAAAGGAAGAAGAGTGGCGACTTTATACAGTGTTGACTAGCCAAAACCCTAGGAGTGATGAGACATTGTTTAACATACCAGGAGTTTGGGCAGAGAACAACCCACCAGGACTGGCCCGCAATATTCCACCAATAAAAATTGAACTGAAACATGGGGTTTATCCAGTGAGCCTAAGACAATATCACATTCCGCAGAAGGCTAAGAAGAACATCCAATCCTATCTGGATAAGTTCATACGGTATGGTATCCTAAAATTCTGTACTTCCCCCTGGAACACCCCATTGCTGCCTGTTCAAAAGCCCGGCACAGATGAGTATCGACCTGTGCAGGACTTAAGAGCAGTCAATGATGCGGTTGTTAGCATACATCCAGTTGTACCCAATCCATATAACCTGCTTGCTTTAATTCCGGGCGGGGCTACTTACTTCACAGTCTTAGATCTCAAAGATGCCTTCTTTTGCCTCCGAATTGCCGCAGAAAGTCAATGTATTTTCGCTTTCCAATGGGAGAACGCTGTAACGGGCTCAAAACGCCAAATGACTTGGACAAGACTGCCCCAAGGGTTTAAAAATTCACCTACCCTATTTGGTTCAGCCCTAAGTCAAGATCTATTGGATTTCGAGTCCATCCCAGGAGAGTGTGTATTGTTACAATATGTAGATGACTTGTTGATAGCAGCAGTTACAAAAGAAATCTGTCAGCAAGCAACGCACGATCTACTACACATTCTCTGGAAGGCAGGATACAAGGTGTCTAGAAAGAAGGCTCAGTTGTGTTTGCCAACTGTCAAGTATCTAGGATTCCATATCTCTGAAGGTCAAAGAATTATGGGGCCAGAGAGAAAAGAAGCTGTCTGCCAAATACCAATACCCAAGAATAGAAGACAAGTGCGAGAATTCTTGGGGGCAGCAGGCTTCTGTAGGATATGGATTCCCAGTTATGCGATACTAGCAAAACCTCTGTACGCAGCTATCAAAGGTACAGAGCACGACCCCTTCTTATGGACCCAAGAACAGCAAACGGCATTTGAAGATGTGAAGAAGGCTTTGATGAGTGCCCCAGCATTAGGTCTACCTGATCACACACGACCATTCTACTTATATGTACACGAGCAAAGAAGAATGGCTGTGGGAGTATTGACACAGTACTTGGGATCATGGCAAAGACCTGTTGCCTACATGTCTAAGCAACTGGATGCAGTGGCCAGCGGACTTCCACCTTGTCTAAGAGCCGTAGCTGCAGCCGCCCTGCTAGTAGCTGAAGCCGATAAACTCACTCTGGGTCAAGAACTTTATGTACGAGTCCCACATGCAGTACAGACGTTGTTGGATTACAAAGGAAATCATTGGTTTAGTAACAGCCGTATGACCAAGTATCAAGCAATGTTGTGTGAAAACCCAAGAGTGCATTTAGAGACTGTAAACACCTTAAATCCAGCTACCCTTTTGCCACAACCTACTGAAAGTCAACATGATTGTTTGGAAGTAATGGATGAAGTATTCTCAAGTAGACCAGATCTTCGTGATTTTCCCATCCAGAACCCCGATGTTCAATATTACACCGACGGCAGTAGTTATGTGAAAGAAGGGATCCGCTATGCAGGATATGCAGTGACAACAATAGACAAGGTGATAGAAGCTCGGCCACTGGCGAAAGGAACATCAGCACAAAAGGCAGAATTAATAGCACTAACACGAGCGTTACAATTGGCTGAAGGTTTAAGAGTAAATATCTATACGGACTCTAAGTATGCGTTTTTAACCACTCATGCCCACGGAGCTTTGTATAAAGAAAGAGGACTACTGAATTCAGAAGGCAAAGAAATCAAGTACGCAGCCGAAATCCTACAACTATTGGAAGCAGTGTGGGAGCCGAAAGAAGTCGGTATCATACATTGTCGAGCGCATCTGAGAGGAGATGGTGATGTAACCAAGGGAAATCGGATGGCAGATAGTGCAGCTAAGCGTGCTGCTGAATCAGGAAGACAGGAGTATGTAGGGCATATAGCTGCTCTTATACCAACTCCACTGTCCCAATGGACTCCAGTTTATACAGCTCAAGAAGAGGAGTGGTTAAAGACTGAACCGGGAAAGTATCTGGAGAACAAGTGGTATCAGCTAGAAGATGGAAGAATAGTTATACCAGCATCGCTAGCGGTAGAAATTGTCCAAAATTATCACAACGGGACACATTCTGGGAGAGACAGTACTGAAGAATCTCTTAGAAAACATTTCTACATACCAAGATTGTCCAACTTGACTCAGGCCATTGTACGCAGATGTGTAACGTGTGCTAAGAATAATGCAAGACAAGGACCAGTAAAGCCACCAGGAGTTCAGTTTATGGGGGGACTCCCCATGTCCGATCTACAAATAGACTTTACAGTGATGCCTAAGTCGGGTGGACATCGTTACCTGCTGGTAATTGTGTGCACCTATTCAGGCTGGGTAGAAGCATGTCCTACTCGTACAGAGAAAGCAGGAGAAGTTGTGAGATTCCTGCTACGAGAAATAATACCCCGATATGGACTACCCTGTTCTATAGGATCGGACAATGGTCCAGCTTTTGTTCACCAGTGCCTACAACAACTGACTCATATGCTTGGTATAAAGTGGAGGCTTCATACTGCATATAGACCCCAGAGTTCTGGTAAGGTAGAGAGAATGAATAGAACTATAAAGAACCAGTTGGCTAAAATGTGTCAGGAAACCCAACTTAAGTGGAACGTTCTCTTACCTATAGCCTTATTGCGAATCCGCAGTACCCCTACCAGAAGGATGGGCCTCTCTCCTTTTGAAATCATGTATGGGCGACCACCTCCCGTACTTGGTAACTTAAGGGGGGACTTGAGTCAGTTGGGAGAAGGAATTACTCGGCAGCAGGTTGTAGAGTTGGGTAAGACTATGGAGGAGGTACAGAAATGGGTACAAGATAGATTACCTGTGAATATTTATCCCCCTGTTCATAGTTATCATCCAGGAGATCAAGTGTGGATTAAAGAGTGGAATAATGTACCGTTAGGGCCCAAGTGGAGAGGTCCTTATGTTGTTCTTTTGTCTACCCCTACAGCGATAAAAGTAGCAGAAGTGACTCCGTGGATACATCACTCCAGGGTTAAACCAGCAGCAGTCGATTCTTGGCAAGTTACAGCAGATCCAGAGAATCCCTGCAAGATCCGGTTAAAACGCACTACTCAGTCGGAGTAACGAGGAATTATTGTGGATTACAAATTTTATTGTTACAGGTGTGAGTGAGAAGGCCATAATAAAGCCTGTCCGCTTACCATCACATAGTGTATAAGCCAGGAAAGTCTCGAAGGGACACCTGTGAAGATGAGCAGAACTCCATTCCCTGCAGCCCCTCACATCCTGGAAGCTGAGGCGCCATCGCACGGACGAAGACTGAGGATGACGGCGAAAGATGTGCTTTTGATAGTGTTTATTTATATGTGTTTTTATATTCAGGAAGGTAGAGGTACCGACACTCCTAGCTGTGAGGTATGCATTAAGACTACGAGAACAGGTAACCATATTTCCCAAACCCTAATTTGGCATTCACAATACGAATGTAAAGGAGATGTATCGAGATGTAGATACTTAAATATAGATTATAGTGTGTGCCATTTAGGAGTAGGAGAACCTAAGTGCTTCAGTCCGGAGTATCAGCCTCGTACAATTTGGTTGACTCTCAGGAATGGAGATCCTCAGGGGACCCTAATTAATAAAACGGTGTTAGAATCCGTACATTCTTCGGGTGTTCTGCTATTTGATGCGTGTAAAGCGATATCGAGTGGTAGAAAGCCGTGGAATGTATGTGGGGATCTTAGATGGGAGAGGACGTATGGGTCTAACGATAAATATATTTGTCTCAGTAGCAAAAATAAATATGTAAGTCCTAGATGCCCAAATAGAGATTATAACTTTTGCCCATATTGGTCTTGTGTGGGGTGGGCAACTTGGGGACAGACAGTAGACAAAGACATGATAGTGACTAAGTTGCCGACTAGCCCTTATTGTAAGTCTATGGAATGCAACCCAGTCCATATACTCATTAATAACCCCGACAAGTTCTTAGATAAGTATGGAAATTTATTTGGGTTTCAAATATACGGGACGGGTTTAGATCCTGGGACATTATTGTTTATAGGAATAGAGACTGATACGGTATCCTCCCAGACTCATCAAGTATACCATTCCTTTTACGAAGAGATGAGTATAGATAATAAGATCCCCCATAATGCTAAAAACCTGTTCATCGATTTAGCTGAAAGTATTGCCGGTAGTCTTAATGTTACCAACTGCTATGTGTGTGGAGGTACTAACATGGGAGACCAATGGCCTTGGGAAGCAAAGGAGGTAATGTCCGGTTCTGAGGCAGTTGACCAATTAATATCTACACAAGCCGATTATCATATGAGTGTTAGAGGTAAATCTGAGTGGAGATTAAAGACCTCCATCATAGGTTATGTTTGCATAGCAAGGAAAGGAATAATGTATAATACTTCTGTAGGAGAATTAACTTGTCTAGGGCAAAAAGCTTATGATGATGATACAAAGAATACAACTTGGTGGTCGGCTTCAAATGTCTCAGAACCATCTAACCCGTTTGCTAGATATGCCAATTTAAAGGATGTGTGGTTTGATCTATCCATCACATCTACTTGGAGAGCCCCAGCAAATTTGTACTGGATCTGTGGTAAGAAAGCCTATTCGGAGCTGCCACAGGACTGGGAAGGGGCATGTGTGTTGGGTATGCTCAAACCATCCTTCTTCTTGTTACCGATTGAAACAGGTGAGACTTTAGGTGTTAAAGTGTATGATGTGAATCATAGGAAGAAAAGGGGACCCATAGAGATAGGCGCCTGGGAAGATGATGAATGGCCTCCCCAGCGTATTATAGATTACTATGGGCCAGCCACGTGGGCTGAGGATGGTACCTTTGGTTATAGAACCCCTATTTATATGCTCAACCGTATTATAAGATTACAGGCGGTGGTTGAGATTATCACAAATGAGACATCACAAGCGCTCAATCTTCTAGCGAAGCATAACACCAGGATGAGGACAGCAGTCTACCAAAATAGATTAGCCTTGGATTACCTTTTGGCAGTAGAGGGAGGTGTATGTGGGAAGTTTAACCTAAGTAATTGCTGTCTTCAAATAGATGACGAAGGGCAAGCAATAGCTGAGCTTACTAGCCATATGGTTAAACTAGCGCATGTGCCTACTCAGGTATGGAAAGGGTACAATCCAAGTAGTTGGTTTGGTAGCTGGTATGAGTGGTTTGGAGGGCTTAAGGCAGTGGTAGGTGGAGTCCTACTGATTTTACTGTTGTGTCTACTCCTACCGTGTCTTATACCCTTAGTAGTTAGGTCTGTGCAAAGCCTGATAGGAAGTATAGCAGAGAGGAAGGCTGCTGCACAGATAATGGCGATATATAAGTATAAGGCTCTAGATCAGGGAGAACCAATGCAAGAAGATGAATGTTGAAGATTCACATCATAAGATAAGTCTGGTCTGGTTCATGGTAACCTGAGGTATATGCAAACCAAGGTTAAGTGATGCCTCAAGTAATTGTGAAATATCAGAGGCATCAAAGGGGGGAATGTGATGTAATTCCAGTAAAATACAAGTTTAGCAGGCTAAGATTGCCACAAGGCATATGTATGTATATGTGTTTGTAGTATCAGTTAGTTAATAACACGTAGCTAAGATACTGTCATCACTGTACTGACCAGGTGCAGGAATGTAAGAACTGGAATTACGCGTCCCTCTCCTTTGTATCAGATGAGCCACGTGGTTAGACCGGATGGATGAGTTTAGACTCTATTCATTAAATAGGTTAAGGGTATGTGTGGGTGTAGTTAATTGTGGGAGGAGCTACAGTGCTATATAAGGAATGTACTCTATGTATTCAGGACTCAGACTTTGCTGTATTTTGGTGACGCTAGTCCCTCTGAGTCCCGATCGGTGATCCAATAAAGAATCTCTTCCTTCCTGAAGAAACCTGTGTCCATCTCTCTGTGCTTGGCTTCCGTCAGTTTCTCCGGTATCAATGTCATTTGGAACAGATTACCAGATCCCTTTTTCATGTTGATATTTATTGATATGATTTGTCATGGAACTTGGATATAATTGAATATATAGATTGATGTTTAGGGATATGTAAACAATAATATACACTTACAAGATTTTTTTTTTTTTTAATCATTTACACATTACAGCAGTATTTTGGGCACTACATATCATTTTTGTGAATGGAACAAATATTTTTCAAGCATGCTTTAGTTGTGACTTTGTAAGATAAATAAAAATGGTCAAATACCCTGCACATGTATAGTTTAACAAACATGTGGCTTTATTTGGAATGCAGATTCCTGAAATGCCAGTAATACATCTATTATGTTTGTATATATGCCCACAAACAGTAAACTATGCCATTATACCTTTTTCCTTCCAGACCCTTCACATCCAGACCATTTAAAAATCTAAATCAACACATTTTTACCTACACCTATTGGGGCTAAAATTAATTATTGTGTACTTACTACGTTCCTATCTACTGTGCTGAACAATGAGAAGCCTATAGTTAATTAGTACAGGAAGCCCAAATTTCTAGTTCATATATTAGCCTAAGCCTATTGTACGGTGCCTATACTACCCATCATATACCATACAGTGCTCACACATAGCCCATAAGGTATTCTTAGCTCCTTCGGCACTAATGTTGCCCATGCTATTCCATAAAACATACAGTGCATATGCAAACATTCCTAAACATACGCAAAAGAGAAGAACCCTTGTACTCCAACAGTAACAAAACCATAACTCAAAAAGTGACAAAACAGTAATCCTCTTTATTAATGTAAAGCATAGACACAATAAAAGTCTGGTAACAAGAAGATTTAGAAAAAAAAAAACAGGCAGACAATGTACAAGTACATACATATATATTACATAAAGGACAGGACATGCAGGACAGACCACATCCCCAGTGCTTCATGTCTGTTTAGACATTTTCTAAACAGTTATCACAGATACATTTATATACAGGTGAAACTCGAAAAATGTGAATATCGTACAAAAGTTCATTTATTTCAGTAATGCAACGTAAAATGGAAAACTAATATATGAGATAGACGCATTACATGCAAAGCAAGATAGTTCAAGCCGTGATTTGTCAGAAGTTTGATGATTATGGCTTACAGCTCATGAAAACCCCAAATCCACAATCTCAGTAAATTAGAATATTGTGAAAAGGTGCAATATTCTAGGCTCACAGTGTCCCACTCTAATCAGCTAAGTAAGCCATAACATCTGCAAAGGGTTTCTGAGTCTTTAAATGGTCTCTCAGTCTGGTTCAGTAGGAATCACAATCATGGTGAAGACTGCTGACCTGACAGTTGTGCAGAAAACCATCATTGACACCCTCCACAAGGAGGGAAAGCCTCAAAAGGTAATTGCGAAGGAAGTTGGATGTTCCCAAAGTGCTGTATCAAAGCACATTAATACAAAGTTATGTGGAAGGGAAAAGTGTAGAAGAAAGAGGTGCACAAGCAGCAGGGATGACCGCAGCCTGGAGAGGATTGCCATTCAAATGCCATTCAAATGTATTGGGGACTTTCACAAGGAGTGGACTGAGGCTGGAGTCAGTGCATCAAGAGCCACCACACACAGACGGATCCTGGACATAGGCTTCAGATGTCGTATTCCTCTTGTCAAGCTGCTCCTGAACAACAAGCAACGTCAGAAGCGTCTTACTTGGGCTAAAGAAAAACAGACCTGGTCTGTTGCTCAGTGGTCCAAAGTCCTCTTTTCTGATGAAAGCAACTTTTGCATGTCATTTGGAAACCAAGGACCCAGAGTCTGGAGGAAGAATGGAGAGGCACACACTGCAAGATGCTTGAAGACCAGTGTGAAGTTTCCACAGTCTGTGTTGATGTGGGGAGCCATGTAATCTGCTGGTGTTGGTCCACTGTGCTTCATTAAGTCCAGGGTCAACGCAGCCATCTGCAGGAGATTTTGGAGAACTTCATGCTTCCTTCTGCAGACGAGCTTTATGGGGATGCTGACTTCATTTTCCAGCAGGACTTGGCACCTGCCCACACTGCGAAAAGCACCAAAGCCTGATTCAATGACCATGGGATTACTGTGGTCTAGTTCTCATTTTAATGGCACAAGATGAGCTAAAACCAGCTTGAGAACTGAGCGGGGATCCACCGTAGGGCAGGCTAATTGAGCTGTTGTCCCTCCTCAGCACTCTCTTGCGACTTGTTTTTTTGCTCTCCTTAAGCTTAAAGGGTAACCCAGACGTGGACCCCTTGCTCACGGTGCCTAGAGAGATATCAGCTATGTCTCACTGATGATGCCTAACAAGGCTGAAACGATCGTCTGGAGTTGCTGTATCTCTCGTGCAGAGAGAGCCGGCCTATATTTTGGATCTGTTCTGCCCTTTTGGGTGGAATAAGTCTAAGATGCATGGTCTGGTTCTCTTTGTAATGGCACAAGATGAGCTAAAACCAACTTGAGAACTGAGCGGGGATCCACTGTAGGGCAGGCTAATTGAGCTGTTGTCCGTCCTCAGCACTCTCTTGCGACTTATTTTTTTGCTATGTACACTCCTTGTTTTATTGATTGCATGTAATATTCAAATTTACTGAGATTGTGGATTTAATTTAATTAGCTGTAAGTAGTGATGTACCGAACTGTTCCCCGGCGAACAGTTCCCGGCGAACTTAGCGTGTTCGCGTTCGCCGCGGCGGGCGGACACATGCGCAGTTCGATCCGCCCCCTATTCGTCATCATTGGGCAAACTTTGACCCTGTGCCATCGGTCAGCAGACACATTCCAGCCAATCAGCAGCACTCCCTCCCTTCCACACCCTCCAACCTCCCTCCCAGCATCCATTTTCAATTCATGCTGAAGCTGCATGCTTAGTGAGAGGAGGGAAAGTTTAGCTGCTGCTGATTAGATAGGGAAATTGATAGCTAGGCTAGGGTATTCAGTGTCCACTACAATCCTGAAGGACTCATTTGATCTCTGCTGTAAGGACAGCACCCCAAAAAGCCCTTTTTAGGACTAGAACATCAGGCTGCTTTTTTATTTTTTTTTCTGTGTAATGTAATTGCAGGTGCCTGCCTGCGAGCTTCTGTGTGAGGCTCACAGTGGATACTGTGCCCACTTGCCCAGTGCCACCACTCATATCTGTTTTTACAATAGCTTAAGCTTTAGATTTTAAAAAAATATTTTTTTCACTGTAATAGATGAGCAGTTGCCTGCCTGCCAGCTTCTGTGTGAGGCTCACAGTGGATACTGTTCCCACTTGCCCAGTTCCACCACTCATATCTGTTTTTACAATAGCTTAAGCTTTAGATTTAAAAAAAAATATTTTTTTTTCACTGTAATAGAAGAGCAGTTGCCTGCCTGCCAGCTTCTGTGTGAGGCTCACAGTGGATACTGTGCCCACTTGCCCAGTGCCACCACTCATATCTGTTGTGACAATAGCTTAAGCTTTAGATTTAAAAATAATAATTTTTTTTCACTGTAATAGAAGAGCAGTTGCCTGCCTGCCAGCTTCTGTGTGAGGCTCACAGTGGTTACTGTGCCCACTTGCCCAGTGCCACCACTCATATCTGTTGTGACAATAGCTTAAGCTTTAGATTTAAAAAATAATAATTTTTTTTTCACTGTAATAGAAGAGCAGTTGCCTGCCTGCCAGCTTCTGTGTGAGGCTCACAGTGGATACTGTGCCCACTTGCCCAGTGCCACCACTCATATCTGTTTTTACAATAACTTAAGCTTTAGATTTAAAAAAAAAAATTTTTTCACTGTAATAGAAGAGCAGTTGCCTGCCTGCCTGCCAGCTTCTGTGTGAGGCTCACAGTGGATACTGTGCCCACTTGCCCAGTGCCACCACTCATATCTGTTGTGACAATAGCTTAAGCTTTAGATTTAAAAAATAATAATTTTTTTTCATTGTAATAGAAGAGCAGTTGCCTGCCTGCCAGCTTTTGTGAGAGGCTCACAGTGGATACTGTGCCCACTTGCCCAGTGCCACCACTCATATCTGTTTTTACAATAGCTTAAGCTTTAGATTAAAAAAAATGTTTTTTTTCACTGTAATAGAAGAGCAGTTGCCTGCCTGCCTGCCTGCCTGCCTGCCAGCTTCTGTGTGAGGCTCACAGTGGATACTGTGCCCACTTGCCCAGTGCCACCACTCATATCTGTTGTGACAATAGCTTAAGCTTTAGATTTAAAAAATAATATTTTTTTCACTGTAATAGAAGAGCAGTTGCCTGCCTGCCAGCTTCTGTGTGAGGCTCACAGTGGATACTGTGCCCACTTGCCCAGTGCCACCACTCATATCTGTTTTTACAATAGCTTAAGCTTTAGATTTAAAAAAATAATAATTTATTTTCACTGTAATAGAAGAGCATTTGCCTGCCTGCTAGCTTCTGTGTGAGGCTCACAGTGGATACTGTGCCCACTTGCCCAGTGCCACCACTCATATCTGTTGTGACAATAGCTTAAGCTTTAGATTTAAAAAAAATAATTTTGTTTCACTGTAATAGAAGAGCAGTTGCCTGCCTGCCAGCTTCTGTGTGAGGCTCACAGTGGATACTGTGCCCACTTGCCCAGTGCCACCACTCATATCTGTTGTGACAATAGGTTAAGCTTTAGATTTAAAAAATAATATTTTTTTTCACTGTAATAGAAGAGCAGTTAGTTGTCTGCAAGCGTCTGGGTGTCAGGCCTCCTTCAGCGTGTGCTCTGCAGACCTGTGCCAGCGTACTTTGACAGTTGCCACTCATATCTGGTGTCTCTGTAGCGTGCTTTTACAAAGAAAAAAGGTTTCCAGTGTAAGCTAATAGCAGCCAGTCAGTGTCCTTCAAGCGGCTCTGTCAGTCCTTCCTTCAGCGTGTGCTCTCCAGAACTGTTACAGTGCACATTGCCAATCATATCTGGTGTCTCTATAGCGTGCTTTTACAAAGAAAAAAGGTTTCCATTGTAAGCTAATAGCAGCCAGTCAGTGTCCTTCAAGCGGCTCTGTCAGGCCTACAGTGTGTGCTCTCCAGAACTGTTACAGTGCACATTGCCAATCATATCTGGTGTCTCTATAGCGTGCATTTAAAACCAACATTTTTTTTTTCACTGTTATAGTTTGAATAGCAGTTACTTGTCTTCAAACGGTTGTGTCAGGCCTACAGTGTGTGCTCTCCAGAACTGTTACAGTGCACATTGCCAATCATATCTGGTGTCTCTATAGCGTGCATTTAAAACCAATTTTTTTTTCAATGTTATAGATTGAATAGCAGTTACTTGTCTTCAAGCGGGTGTGTCAGGCCTACAGTGTGTGCTCTGCAGAACTGTTACAGTGCACATTGCCAATCATATCTGGTGTCTCTATAGCATGCTTTTAAAACCAAAATTTGTTTTTCACTGCTATAGATTGAATAGCAGTTACTTGTCTTCAAGCGGTTGTGTCAGGCCTACAGTGTGTGCTCTGCAGAACTGTTACAGTGCACATTGCCACTCATATCTGGTGTCTCTATAGTGTGCTTTTACAAAGAAAAAAGGTTTCCATTGTAAGCTAATAGCAGCCAGTCAGTGTCCTTCAAGCGGCTCTGTCAGGCCTTCAGTGTGTGCTCTCCAGCACTGTTACAGTGCACATTGCCAATCATATCTGCTGTCTCTATAGCGTGCATTTAAAACCCAAAAAATGTTTTCACTGTTATAGATTGAATAGCAGTTACTTGTCTTCAAGCGGTTGTGTCAGGCCTACAGTGTGTGCTCTGCAGAACTGTTACAGTGCACATTGCCAATCATATCTGTTGTCTCTATAGCGTGCATTTAAAACCAAATTTTTTTTTCACTGTTATAGATTGAATAGCAGTTACTTGTCTTCAAGCGGTTGTGTGAGGCCTACAGTGTGTGCTCTCCAGAACTGTTACAGTGCACATTGCCAATCATATCTGGTGTCTCTATAGCGTGCATTTAAAACCCCAAATTTGTTTTCAATGTTATAGATTGAATAGCAGTTACTTGTCTTCAAGCGGGTGTGTCAGGCCTACAGTGTGTGCTCTGCAGAACTGTTACAGTGCACATTGCCACTCATATCTGGTCTCACAGTAGCTTGCATGCATAGTACCACTAATCCCCAAAAAAGTGACAGGCAGAGGCAGGACACCCCGCAGGGGCCGTCGTGGTCGTGGTGCTGTGATTCCCCTTTGCCCTAGAATAATGCCCAGTTTTCAGAAGCCACGTACCCTGAACTTGAAAAGTTCTGAGGACATAGTTGACTGGCTAACACAGGACACCCAATCTTCTACAGCCTCCGCTCGGAACCTTGACGCACCATCCTCCTCCAGCTTAGCTTCAGGCACCTCTCAAGATACCACTCACCCGCCTGCCGCCGCCACCACCAAAACTAGCACCACAGCCGCTTTACTTGGTATGTCAGAGGAGTTATTCACACATCCGTTTGAAGAAATGAGTGATGCGCAACCATTATTGCCAAAGGATGTAGATAACAGGGATATGTCTCAGTCAGGCAGCATTAAACACATGGAGGTATGGTGTGATGATGATGATGATGTTGTACCCGCTGCTGCTTCCTTTTCTGATTTGTCAGATACAAGCGAAGCGGTTGATGATGACGATGCGTCCATGGATGTCACGTGGGTGCCCGCTCGGCAAGAAGAAGAACAGGGCGAAAGTTCAGATGGGGAGACAGAGAGGAGGAGGAGACGAGTTGGAAGCAGGGGGGGTCGTCGCAAGGAGCTAGTGGCACAGTCAGACAGCATGCATCGGCACCCGTGGTCAGCCCGACAGCACGCCAATCAATGCATGCTGTGTCCACCACCAGAATGCCGTCATTGCAGAGCTCAGCAGAGTGGATTTTTTTTTTTGTGCGTCTGCCTCTGACAACAGCGATGCCATTTGCAACCTGTGCCAAAGGAAACTGAGTCGTGGGAGGTCCAACACCCACCTAGGTACAACTGCTTTGCGTAGGCACATGATCTCACATCACAAACGCCTATGGGATCAACACATGAGTACAAGCAGCACGCCTACTCTAGGCCGCCATCCTCCTCCTGGTCCAGCATCTTCAGCCACGTCAACCACTGCTGTCCTCCTTGCCCCCTCTCAACCATCCGCCACTCCGTCTCCCGCCTTAAGCAGTTCCCGCTCATCTGCCCACAGTCATGTGTCTGTCAAGGACATGTTTGAGCGTAAGAAGACAATGTCACCAAGTCACCCCCTTGCCCAGCGCCTGACAGCTGGCTTGTCCGAACTATTAGCCCGCCAGCTTTTACCATACAATCTGGTTGAGTCTGAGGTGTTCAAAACATTTGTAGCTATTGGGACACCGCAGTGGAAGGTACCCGGCCGGAATTTCTTTTCACAAAAGGCAATCCCCAACCTGTACTCGATTGTGCAAAAGGAAGTCATGGCATGTCTGGCACACAGTGTTGGGGCAAGGGTCCATCTGACCACTGATACCTGGTCTGCAAAGCATGGTCAGGGCAGGTATATCACCTACACTGCGCATTGGGTAAACCTGCTGACGGCTGACAAGCATGGAATGCGTGGCATTGCAGAGGAGTTGGTGACACCGCCACGACTTGCAGGCAGGCCTGCTGCCACCTCCTCTACTCCTCCTACTCCATCCTCTTCCATAACCTCCTCGGCTGAGTCCTCTTGTGGTGCTGCATCTTGCTCCACATCAACGGCACCCCCCCAGCTCCCCAGGTACTATTCCACATCCCGGATACGGCAGTGTCACGCCGTCTTGGGTTTGACTTGCTTGAAAGCAGAGAGTCACACCGGACAAGCACTCCTGTCCGCCCTGAACGCACAGGTGGAAAAGTGGCTGACTCCGCAGCAACTGGATATCGGCAAAGTGGTGTGTGACAACGGAAAAAATTTGATAGCGGCATTGAAGTTGGGCAAGTTGACACATGTGCCGTGCATGGCACATGTGTGTAATCTGATCATACAACGCTTTGTGCATAAGTATACAGGCTTACAGGACGTCCTGAAGCAGGCCAGGAAGGTGTGTGGCCATTTCAGGCGTTCCTACACGGCCATGGCTCACTTTGCCGATATCCAGCGGCGAAACAACATGCCAGTGAGGCGCTTGATTTGCGACAGCCCTACACGTTGGAATTCAACACTCCTAATGTTTGACCGCCTGCTCCAACAAGAAAAAGCTGTTAATGAATATTTGTATGACCGGGGTGCTAGGACAGCCTCTGGGGATCTGGGAATATTTTTGCCACGTTACTGGACGCTCATGCGCAGTGCCTGTAGGCTCATGCGTCCTTTTGAGGAGGTGACAAACCTAGTCAGTCGCACCGAAGGCACCATCAGCGACATTATACCATTTGTTTTCTTCCTGGAGCGTGCCCTGCGAAGAGTGCTGGATCAGGCCGTAGATGAGCGTGAAGAGGAAGAGTTGTGGTCACCATCACCACCAGAAACAGCCTTATCAGCATCGCTTGCTGGACCTGCGGCAACGCTGGAAGAGGATTGTGAGGAAGAGGAGTCAGAGGAGGAATGTGGCTTTGAGGAGGAGGAGGAGCAAGACCAAACACAACAGGCATCCCAGGGTGCTCGTTGTCACCTATCTGGTACCCGTGGTGTTGTACGTGGCTGGGGGGAAGAACATACCTTCAATGACATCAGTGAGGAGGAGGAACGGGAAATGAGTAGCTCGGCATCCAACCTTGTGCAAATGGGGTCTTTCATGCTGTCCTGCCTGTTGAGGGACCCTCGTATAAAAAGGCTGAAGGAGAACGACCTGTACTGGGTGTCCACGCTACTAGACCCCCGGTATAAGCAGAAAGTGGCGGAAATGTTACCGAATTACAACAAGTCGGAAAGGATGCAGCATTTGCAAAATAAATTAAAAAGTATGCTTTACACAGCGTATAAGGGTGATGTCACAGCACAACGGGAATCTAACAGGGGGAGAGGTGGAAGTCATCCTCCTCCTCCTCCTCCCACGACCACGCCGGCAAGGACAGGACGCTTTAAATACGTGTTGTTGATGGAGGACATGCGGACCTTTTTAAGTCCTACGCATCGCCACAGCCCTTCGGGATCCACCCTCAGAGAGCGACTCGACCGACAGGTAGCAGACTACCTCGCCTTAACTGCAGATATCGACACTCTGAGGAGCGATGAACCCCTTGACTACTGGGTGTGCAGGCTTGACCTGTGGCCTGAGCTATCCCAATTTGCGATAGAACTTCTGTCCTGCCCCGCTTCAAGTGTCCTGTCAGAAAGGACCTTCAGTGCAGCAGGAGGTATTGTCACTGAGAACAGAAGTCACCTAGGTCAAAAAAGTCTAGATTACCTCACCTTTATTAAGATGAATGAGGGATGGATCCCGAAGGGACTGACACTGGGCGATACATTCGATTAAAAAAGGCCTGATGAGATGAGCTGCCTTGGGCTAAAAATGGTCCACACGCTGCTGTATTTTAGCTCTGAATGACGTTTGACTTGCGTGACTTATCCGCCACCAACTAGGGTTCAAGCCGCCATGTTTTAGGGCACTTTCTGCCTGTGAAACAAACATCAATTTTTCTGGCCGTTGCTGCAACAATACCAAATTTTTCAGGCATGTGTACATGCCTAATTTTTAGGCCCACTGGTGTAGCACTGTGGCTTCAAAAACCAAACCAAAAAAAAATCCTCCAAGATGGCACCAATATACCAGTGGTCTAAGCATCTTCCAACCTTGGCCTAAAAAGGGGAGGTGATTCCACAATTAAAAATCGCTGCCATATACACATCCACTGATAGGAGACGCGGAAGGTATTAAACTGATCAGAACAATACTAAACTCACCACTCCTATCTGGTGGCACATTAGCTTGCCCGCACAGTGCCCCAAATTTCAAGTAAGAGGACCGACCAAGCATCTTCTTCCATCTCCCTGTTACATAAATCACTGCCATATCCATAGAAATTGTACATTATATCCAGGAGAGTTTTACAGGGCCAAATCTTGTCGCCTGTTGAAAGAGGTGACCTTGCTCGGGTCCCAGGTGTGCGGTTCCTAAAAAGGCTGCCATATACACGTCCACTGATAGGAGACGCGGAAGGTATTAAACTGATATGAACATTTACTAAACTCACCACTCCGAGTGCTGTTATTTATTTAATTTTTTTGTGGTGAGGCTTTACAGGACAGAGTGCTTCTCCACGGGACATGTTAACTCACGGGCAGCTGGCTCATCAAGGAACCAGAGCAGCTTGAACGAGGTGACCTTGCTCGGGTCCCAGGTGTGCGGTTCCTAAAATGGCTGCCATATACACGTCCACTGATAGGAGACGCGGAAGGTATTAAACTGATATGAACATTTACTAAACTCACCACTCCGAGTGCTGTTATTTATTTAAATTTTTTGTGGTGAGGCTTTACAGGACAGAGTGCTTCTCCACGGGACATGTTAACTCACGGGCAGCTGGCTCATCAAGGAACCAGAGCAGCTTGAACGAGGTGACCTTGCTTGGGTCCCAGGTGTGCGGTTCCTAAAATGGCTGCCATATACACGTCCACTTATAGGAGACGCGGAAGGTATTAAACTGATATGAACCTCAGGGGTGTGCCTGACTTCCGGCATCATCTGACGCATGGAGTGAGAGCTCCGTTCCGTGAGAGCCTTGAGAAGCGAGTGTTTCGCTAGAGAAGCGTTTTGGCCACTACTTTAAGTCTAACGTTTATCTGCTGCACTTCCTTCTGTTACTGCCTCCAGTGCATAGAAGGCCGGCGATTTGTGAAGCTTACGAGGTGCTTGAAAAAAAAAAAAAAATTTCTCTCGGTTTTGAGTCTGCTATAGACCGCTAAAAACTGTTTGGTTATGTCTCCAGTTAAACAAACTAAGCTGACAGATACAGCATGGTATAGCAAGGGGGAGCGCCAAAAACAATCCCAAGTGGACGCCCAGATCGGAGCACATTCTCCGGAGCCAGGGGATCAGATGGAAAGCCAAATAGACACAGACTCGCCACAAAGTAGCATGGAAGACGGGCAGGTGACTAAAGAATACCTGAAGCAAATACTCCAAGACTTGAGGGTTACCATCCGAGATGATTTTACCAATATCACTTCAACCCTCCATTGAGAACTGGCTGAATTAGGAGATCATACTGATTGTTTGGAGAAGGGGGCTGAGGAGCTACGCTCTGAGCACAACAAGGTGGTAGATAAACTTCACAAACTTGAGGAGGAGAACGCCAAGCTTTGGCAAAAAATGGTAGATCTGGAAGACAGGTCTCGCCGGAATAATATTAGGTTTCGTGGTGTAGCAGAGTCTGTAATTGGTGATCAAATTCAGACTTACATTACGACTATGTGCTCTGAGCTGGTACCAGCTTTAACCCCTTAAGGACCAAACTTCTGGAATAAAATGGAATCATGACATGTCACACGTGTCATGTGTCCTTAAGCGGTTAAACGGCAATCTGTGGGAACTGGATAGGGCACATCGTCTGCCAAAACCACGCAGGCTTGCAGCAGATCTCCCAAGGGACTTAATTGCTCGATTTCATTATTATAACTCTAGGGAGGCACTCCTTAAAGCGACAAGATTAAAACCAACCTTACCAGCACCTTATAGCGGGATATCGCTATATCAACCTTAACTATGGCCAGACGAAGAGAGTTTGCACATATTACCAAGCATCTTCATGATCACAAAATGGCTTATCGATGGGGCTTCCCGACAAAGCTGCTGATTTGGAATAACAACAAACTGACCACCATCAATGATCCAAAAGAAGGACTGGACACTTTAAAGGAGTGGGGTATAGAGATTGTCTGTGTGTTATGTGTAAAAGGTGAATTTATGTATTTTAAAGTGTTTTACTGTCTTTGTGTCCCCATGTGCTTAATGGAGTCTGTCTCTGTGCTGGGAGATAATTGGATTACTTCTCCAGCACAGAGAAGGCCCTGGAAAGCTAGGGGTTTTAAAATATACTTTTAGTAACTTTTGAACCCCTGGTCTGATCCATGCCATTTTTTAATATGTTGTTCCCCTGAATGGATTGATTGTGGATATGTAATTTTGTGTGAATGTGATGTATGGTTTTGAAGTTATAAATATTGCGTAAAAAGTATATTTTAAACTGTATGGTTTTGAAGTTATAAATATTGCGTAAAAAGTATATTTTAAACTGTATGAATAATGGGATTATGTGTCACACTAAGGGGAGGGGATGTGTGGGAGGTAACATCTATGTCATTGGTTCTTTTATGCCTCCCCCTGGGTGTGGCCTGTATGTGTGAGTTGGAAATAAAAGCCAGGCTGGATGAGCCAGTCCAGAGTTCCTGTTTTACCCTCAAAGTGAAGTGTCGTCTCATTATTGGGGGAAGGATTTATTGCATGCTGTTCCAGTTGACTGCTAGGAGTGTAAGCCTATTCGTATGGTTCCTATTCAACGGTCTACAGCATTCATATGCTTGAGAAGATTCATATGCTGAATCGGTTCGGTGATTGTGGTGTCTGCCAGAGTGCTTGGAGTCCTCAGGAAGCGCTAGGAGCATCCATTAACGGAGGTACCCAGTCGGGGTGCCAGGCGATCCGTTACAAGAACGACCTGTGCTGGGTGTCCACGCTACTAGACCCCCGGTCTGTATTCTACTCTGTGTCAGTGTGTATCATGGTCTCTGAGGACGGGGAACAGTCCCTATTCTGCTCTGTGTCAGTGTGTATCAGGGGCTTTGAGGACGGGGAACAGTCTCTATTCTGCTCTGTGTCAGTGTGTATCAGGGGTTTTGAGGACAGGTGTCAATCCATATCTGCCAAGTGACCCTATGTAGTGGGAACAGTCTCTATTCTGCTCTGTGTGAGGAGGAGGAACGGGAAATGAGTAGCTCGGCATCCAACCTTGTGCAAATGGGGTCTTTCATGCTGTTGTGCCTGTTGAGGGACCCTCGTATAAAAAGGCTGAAGGAGAACAACCTGTGCTGGGTGTCCACGCTACTAGACCCCCGGTCTCTATTCTCCTCTGTGTCAGTGTGTATCATGGTCTCTGAGGACGGGGAACAGTCTCTATTCTGCTCTGTGTCAGTGTGTATCAGGGGTTTTGAGGACAGGTGTCAATCCATATCTGACAAGTGACCCTATGTAGGGGGAACAGTCTCTATTCTGCTCTGTGTCAGTGTGTATGTATCAGGGATCATTAGGATAGGTGTCAATCCATATCTGCCAAGTGACCCTATGTAGGGGTAACAGTCTCTATTCTGCTCTGTGTCAGTGTGTATCAGGGGCTTTGAGGGCGGGGAACAGTCTCTATTCTGCTCTGTGTCAGTGTGTATCAGGGGCTTTGAGGACAGGTGTCAATCCATATCTGCCAAGTGACCCTATGTAGGGGGAACAGTCTCTATTCTGCTCTGTGTCAGTGTGTATCAGGGGCTTTGAGGACGGGGAACAGTCTCTATTCTGCTCTGTGTCAGTGTGTATCATGGTCTCTGAGGACGGGGAACAGTCTCTATTCTGCTCTGTGTCAGTGTGTATCAGGGGCTTTGAGGACAGGTGTCAATCCATATCTGCCAAGTGACCCTATGTAGGAGGAACAGTCCCTATTCTGCTCTGTGTCAGTGTGTATCAGGGGTTTTGAGGACAGGTGTCAATCCATATCTGCCAAGTGACCCTATGTAGGGGGAACAGTCTCTATTCTGCTCTGTGTCAGTGTGTATCAGGGGCGTTGAGGACGGGGAACAGTCTCTATTCTGCTCTGTGTCAGTGTGTATCAGGGGCTTTGAGGACAGGTGTCTATCCATATCTGCCAAGTGACCCTATGTAGGGGTAACAGTCTCTATTCTGCTCTGTGTCAGTGTGTATCAGGGATCATTAGGATAGGTGTCAATCCATATCTGCCAAGTGACCCTATGTAGGGGGAACAGTCTCTATTCTGCTCTGTGTCAGTGTGTATCAGGGGTTTTGAGGACAGGTGTCAATCCATATCTGCCAAGTGACCCTTGAGTTTGTGTGCTGCTTGTACTCATGTGTTGATCCCATAGGCGTTTGTGATGTGCGATCATGTGCCTTTGCAAAGCAGTTGTACCAAGGTGGGTGTTGGACTTCCCACGACTCAGTTTCTTTTGGCACAGGTTGCAAATGGCATCGCTGTTGTCAGAGGCAGACACACAAAAAAAATGCCACACTGCTGAGCTCTGCAGTGACGGCATTCTGGTGGTGGCAACAGCATGCGTTGATTGTCGTGCTGTCTGGCTGACCCTGGGTGCCGATGCATGCTGTCTGACTGTGCCGCTAGCTCCTTGCGACAACCTCCCCCTGCTTCCAACTCATCTCAACTCGATTCAGCAGTAAGCATTTGCAACAATTACAACAATCAAGTAACATACATTCATATAAAATGTAAGTTACTTGGCCAGTCAATGTAATGACAGGAATGAATAAGTAGATAACTCCCTAATTCCCATGGTATTAGGGAGCTATCTACTAAAAGGCTGAAATACCTAAATTGGTCTTTCAGTTAAATTTACTAATACTAAGTAAAGATTACTTGTATTAGTAAATACAAGGGTTTAAATAGGGTTTAAATAGGCGGACAGTGTGAAATTCAAAAGAAGAAAAGGATAAGGTAGGGGGAGTTGGTTGAAAGGTATATTTTGGGGAGACAAGGATGCCTACACCACCTCCTTTAGAGTTGAGTCTGGGAGTGTGAGAGAATTGTAGCCCACCAAAACATAAAGATGCAGGAGTAGCGCTATCAGAGGGGGACAGCCAGGAATCTGTAAGTGCAAAGATCAGACTTTCTTGCAGCCGTATTGGGGCTAATTCTGAAATAAGGCTGTTGAATAAAGATATGTGAGGGTCAGATAGGCTAGCTGAGGGAAAGGAAATGTATGTAGGCACAGAGATGAAGGGATAGTTATTCAAATAAAAGCAAACACAGGGCCGGACTGGCCCACCGGGATACCGGGAAATTTCCTGGTGGGCCGTGGCATTTGGGGGCTGTGCAGGTATGTGCCACCGGGTGGCCGGTCCGGTGGCACACTCAGAGGGGTCCAGCCGGCCGCGTTCCAGACTAAAACCGCCGGGCCGGGTGGCAGCCTCGCCGGTCTGGCAGCACTCCTAATGCTGAGGGCTGAAGGAGGAGGGAGCATGTCTCTCTACCATGCTCCCTTGCGGTTCCCACAATTCACAGCACAGATACTGCTGTGAATTGTGGGAATCGCGAGGGAGCATGGTAGAGAGACATGCTCCCTCCTCCTTCAGCCCTCAGCCATAGGCGTGCGCACGGGGTGTGCCTGGTGTGCCTGGGCCTGGTAGTAGCCGGCCGGGCGAGGATGGCGCAGGCCGCGCGGAGCTGGCAGGCCTCATGGCTGAAGGCCGTGCCACCCGCGTGACCGCAGTAGGCCGCAGATTCCGGCCTCCAGTAGTAGGCCGCATGTCTGGAGCCCCAGACACGCGGTTCTGGTGAGGCCTCGGGCCCGGGCTCCTGCTCCTCAACCGGGCCAAGGGGCGGGCTGGGCCGGGGGGCAGGGAGGCAATTGCCCCCCAGGCCGCCCGAAATTCTTTTAGGACCGGCCGCGGCGGGCCGGCCCTTTAAATGCTGCAGCCGCCTGAGCGCTCTGTAAAGAGCGCTCAGACGGCTGCAGCAGCTTTTCCCTCCCTCCCCTCCCCTGTAGCGTGGCCGCCGTGCTGGTCTCCGGTCCGCGGTCCCGGACGGAGTGATGGGAAGGTGCACACTGAGTGTGCACTTCCTGTCAGTCCGGCCGGTTACAGGAAACAGAAACTCCTGTTCCGCGCGGAGTTTCTGTTACCTGTAACCGGCCGGACTGACAGGAAGTGCACACTGAGTGTGCACCTTCCCATCACTCCGGCCGGGACCGCGGACCGGAAAGCAGCTCGGCCACGCTACAGGGGAGGGGGTAAGAAGAAGGGAGGGGGGGTAAGAAGAAGGAAGGGGGGAGAATAAGAAGAGGGGAGAGGGGGGGAATAAGAAGAGGGGAGAGGGGGGGAATAAGAAGAGGGGAGAGGGGGGGAATAAGAAGAGGGGAGAGGGGGGGAATAAGAAGAGGGGAGAGGGGTAATAAGAAGAGGGGAGAGGGGGAATAAGAAGAGGGGAGGGGGGAATAAGAAGAGGGGAGGGGGGAATAAGAAGAGGGGAGGGGGTAATAAGAAGAGGGGAGGGGGGAATAAGAAGAGGGAGGGGGGAATAAGAAGAGGGGAGGGGGGAATAAGAAGAGGGGAGGTGGGGGAATAAGAAGAGGGGAGGTGGGGGAGTAAGAGGGGAGGTGGGGGAATAAGAAGAGGGGAAGGGAGGGGGGAGAGTGAGGGGGGAGTAAGAGGGGAGGGGGGAGTAAGAGGAGGGGAGGGGGGAGCGTAAGAGGAGGGGAGGGGGAGAGTAAGAAGAGGGGGAGAGGGAGGGGGAGTAAGGAGAGGGGAGGGGGGAGTAAGAAGAAGGGGTGGGGAGTAAGAAGAGCGGAGGGGGAGAGTAAGAGGGGAGGGGGGAGTTAGAGGGGAGGGGGGAGTAAGAGGAGGGGGGAGAGTAAGAAGAAGAAGGGGGAGTAAAAAGAAGGGGGAGTAAGAAGAAGGGGGAGTAAGAAGAAGGGGGAGTAAGAAGAAGGGGGAGTAAGAAGAAGAAGGGGGTAAGAAGAAGGAGGGGGTGTAAGAAGAAGAAGAAGAGGGGGTAAGAAGAAGAAGGGGGAGTTCTAAGCTCTAAGGGACAGAAAGGACAGCTCTATAGGACAGGGGGCAAGACAGGGGGCTCTTTCACACTCTGCGCACACACACACACACAATGCATCCCTATACATACACAGAAACACACAATGCATCCCTATACATACACAGAAACACAACATGCTTCCCTTACACACAGAGAAACACACAATGCATCCATTACACACACACACACAATGCAACCCCCACACAAAGACAATGCATCCTTTGCACACATACACAGAAACAGACAATGCAAACACACACACACTGCTTTTCTTACATACACACAGAAACACAATGCATCTCTTACACTCAATGCACACACATACAGACACACACCTTGCATCCCTTATGCATACAAACACAGATTCACACAATGCATCCCTTACACACAACCAGAAACACATAATACATCCCTTATACACAAATACACACTGCTTCCACTACACACAAACACACTGCATCACCTGCACAAACTGGTATCCCTATAAACTACATACCATAAGCACACATATTAGATCCTCTACAATAACTCATAACACATCCCCTACACACTTCACTCCCTGTGAGCGAACTCATGGGTGGGTGGAACATATAAGTGGAATGAAGAGTGTGCCTTATGGGCATACCCACCGTCAGGCCCTGGGGCCCAGACCTTGAGCTGTGTAAGAGGCCCCCCAAAATGGAGCTGCTTCTAATTCTCCCAGAACATTGAATTTTGTGACCACAGTTGCAAACAGCCTCCAGAGATCCTGTTCTACACCAGACCAGTGGAGCCAAACTGCAGCTCATCTAATTGTAAGTAGGCAATCTAGTATATTATTAGTGACACTAATCTATAATTTACCTCACATTAAAGGGACACTATAGCTTAATGAAGTGGTTGTGGTGTCTATAGCTGGTCCCTGCAGGCTTTTTAATGTAAACACACACTGTGTGCAGCACTGGCGTTAGTTCATATGGCAGATCATATGGGTGGGGCATTGTGATGTCACATGGGGGGGCGGCAAATTTATATTTTGTCTAGGGCGGCAAAAATCCTTGCACCGGCTCTGATCCTGGGCAGGTGCACCAGTCTACTGGTGACCCACAGGAGGGGAGTTCACTGATTGCACTGCACTCTCCTCCTGCCCAGACCCGTCTTGACCGCAGTGCAAGTGCCCTCTGCCCCTAATTTACAGTGGCTCACACTCACAACAAGCAGTGCCTGGAGCCCTTTGCAGAGACGGAAACAAAGAGGTTCTGCGGCAGCTGGCCGTCCTGCAAGCATTACATTAAACAGCTGTTCCCCATGCAGCCACAGGTGGCGTTGTGCTGGGAGACTGTGATCAGAGGCGGCTCTCTAATTAGGCGATTTAGGCGGCCGCCTAAGGCCTCGCGCTTATGGGGGCCTCGCGGCCGCCTAAATCGCCTTAGGGCAGTGTGACAGGTCGGGTCCTCGGTCAGAGACCGAGGACCCGACACAGGAGGGTGCCCGGCGGCTTGCCCTTAATGCCGCCGGGTGCGAGGCCCCTCCTATGCCTGCCCGGGAGAGCCAGCCTGTCTGCAGCTCCGCCGAGCGCAGAGCTGCAGACTGAGTGGCTCTCGCGATCTCAGCCAATCAGAGCGTTGCCGCGGGTTACCACGGCAACGCTCTGACTGGCTGAGATCGCGAGACTAAACTTACCACGTGGTCTGCAGCTCTGCACCCGGCGGAGCTGCAGACCGTAAAGGGAGCCCACCGGACCACCAGGGAAACAGCCTGGCCGCCCACTGGACCACCAGGGATCCTAAGGTATGCCTCCGCTCCCCACCCTGCCCTCCTACCACCCTCTGTCCCAGCCACCACACCACCACCCCAGCCACCCCACCACCATTGCCCCAGCCACCCCACCACCACTGCCCCAGCCACCCCACCACCATTGCCCCAGCAAGCCCACCACCACTGCCACCCCACCACCACTGCCCCAGCCACCCACTGCCCCAGCCACCCCACCACCACTGCCCCAGCCACCCCACCACCACTGCCCCAGCCACCCTCTGCCCCAGCCACCCTCTGCCCTAGCCACCCCACCACCAATGACCCAGCCACCCCATCACCACTGCCCCAGCCACCCTCTGCCCCAGCCAGCCCACCACCACTGCCACCCCACCACCACTGTCCCAGCCACCCTCTGCCCCAGCCACCCTCTGCCCCAGCCACCCCACCACCACTGCCCCAGCCACTCCGCCACCCTCTTCCCCAGCCACCCCACCACCCTCTGCCCCAGCCACCCCACCACCCTCTGCCCCAGGCACCCCACCACCCTCTGCCCCAGCCACCCTCAGCCACCCTACCACCACTGCCCCAGCCACCCCACCACTACCCTGTCACTGTCCTCCTACCACCCCCTGCCCTGTCATAGTCCCACCTACCGCCCCAGCCACCCTCTGTCCTCTTACCACCCCAGCCCCCCCACCACCCTCTGCCCCAGCCACCCTCTGCCCCAGCCACCCCAGCCACCCTCTGCCCCAGCCACCCCAGCCCCCCACTGCCCCAGCCACCCACTGCCCCAGCCACCCCACCACCACTGCCCCAGCCACCCTACCACCACTGCCCCAGCCACCCTCTGCCCTCCTACTACCCTGTCACTGTCCTCCTAGCACCCCCTGCCCTGTCATAGCCCCCCCCTACCATCCCAGCCACCCTCTGTCCTCCTACCAACCCCTGGCCCAGCCACCCTCTGCCCTCTTACCACCCCCTGCCCCAGCCACCCTACCACCCTCTGCCGTCCTACTATCCTATGCCCCCTACCATCCCCTGCCCTGTCACAGCCACCATACCACGCTCTGCTCCCTACTACCTGTACCCTGTCACTGCCCTCCTACCACCCCCTACCCAAGCCACCCTCTGCCCTCCTACCTCCCCACTACCCTGTCACTGTCCTCCTACCACCCTCTGCCCCAGCCACCCTCTGCCCTCCTACCACCCCACTACCCTGTCACTGTACTCCTACCACCCTCTGCCCTCCTACCATCCTATGCCCCCTACCATCCCCTGCCCTGTCACAGCCACCCTACCACCTTCTGCTCCCTACCACCCCGTACCCTGTCACTGCCCTCCTGCAACCCCCTGTCACAGCCACCCTACCACCCCGTACCCTGTCACTGCCGTCCTACCACCCCGTGCTTTGTCATAACCCCCCTGCCCCAGGGGAACCCTACCACCCTCTGCCCCAGCCACCCTCTGCCCTCCTACTGTCCTCCTACCACCTCACTACCTTGTCACAGCCCCCCTACCACCACCTGCCGCTACACTGCAAGCCTCTGAACGATGAATACAGAGACTAGCTCTCTGTATCCAGCGCTGCAAGCTCGTCCTTAAATACAACAACAGCACCTTATACACACAATGCAACCCCTATTTTTAACTTTAGGTGTTAGTGGGGGCCTCAAGTTTGAGTTTCGCCTAAGGCCTCACAAAGTCTAGAGCCGCCACTGACTGTGATTACTCTTCACTTCCTCCCAGCCTACAGAGCAGCGCATGGGGGAGAGAGAGGAGGAGGCATGATTTAATCTTACAATAAATCCTCTAAGCAAACCTTTATAAATTTGGGGGGATCAGCTCTGTTTCCACAGTTTATTGGTGTTTACTCTGATGTCTGTATTAATATTGAGGGATGTCTAAGTAGTAACGTCAGTGTGTGTCAGCAGGGCCAGCCGTTGGGGTGGGCAAGCTGTGCGGTCACGCAGGGTGCCATGACAACAGAGGCAGCCGGCGGCCAACACAGCTCACAAGTTGGGTACACCAGCATATTTAATTTAAACGATTCGCTGGTGGTCCACTGGTGCGCACCAGCAGTTGGTGCAGTCAGATCATTTCCTCTCCCTCGTTGTTCCAGCGCTCAGTTAGTGAGTCAGAGCACAGGCTCAGAGATTCTCAGCCTGTGCTCTGACAACATTGAAAGTCAGAGCCGTGAAGGAGTGGGTATGGCAAAGAGCTACTGATTAGCATAACATCAATATCCGTTATAAAACCAGGAAAAGGTGGGCATGAATGGTGAACTGATTTGGTGGCGCAATGGGCCACTTGACTGGTTTTTCCCCCCCAGGCCTAAGGCTGCCAGCCCTCCCCTGACCGGGCCCGAGGAGTGGTGTCAGGAGACAGCCTGGCAGGCGGACGGGAAACGCCTGCCAGTGCTGGTGCGGCCCCCAGGGGCAGGGACCGCATGGGGGGCAGAAGGGGAGACCACAGGGGGTGCTCCAGGGGAGGGTAGGCCACGGGGGTGCCCACACCGGTAGCCATACCTCCACTAATGCGTTGAAAATGCTCCCTCAGTTGCCGGCCACCATCCAGCGCAGCAGCAGCCCTGAGGGACGACAGGATCGCCTCAATATCCATCACCTCAAGCTGTGTCAATCTGCAGGCCCAGGCAAACAGGAGCTGGAGACAAGAAGCGGTTTGCTGGCCCATAACCCCTACACTAACTTACATTAGACCTCCCCTACACTAACATTAAACCTAACCCCTCCCATGCACACTTCCCAAGTCCCTCCCCTCTATCTATCCCCACACTCCTACATGTGCCCTTGTCCGCTTAGCTGCGCTATCTCCCCAGGGCCTGGAACTTAGTTACAAAAGTTTCAGTTCTTTATTATATATCCATTGACAGATACACTCCAGTGTCATTCATGTCAATAAAGTAAAGGTCGGTTGATGTTTCAGTTCCACCTGGGGACTTTCCTGAGGGCATCTAAAAGCACATAACCTGAATAGCAATATAATTGCTTTGGCCATTTAGCAATGATATAAAACCATTAAACCATTTAAGAAATTATTGTTACCAAATATATCTTCCACAAAAATGCTATGACAACATTCTAGGACAATTTTCTATACGTAAACATTATGCAAATGAAAAAAACTACTTTTAAAAACCAGATCAACAAGTCCACTGCAGGTCTAAGACATGATACTATTACTTAAGTCTCTGTGGGGAATTTTAATAAGACAAAATTAGATGCTATTCCAGGAGAAGTGCTAAATATTCAGCAATTACTGGCAACCCACAGAATGTCTCTCACCGTTTAGCATCTTGAACCAAGAATAGCACGGTTTTCACTGACAGATCTACAACCATATGTGTTAGAAATAGCGGCATGGCTTCTTAAATTTTCAATGCATAGGGCAATCTATCAACCAGCTAAGTTGTTTTTAAAACCTTTAGGTGGAATAAACAGTGAATACATTTTGATGCAATATTTGATTGTTAATATTCTATTTTTGCACCCTTTGTCACCAGGTGATGACCAATGCCTGTTTTCTTTTATTTTAGTTATTTTTATGATGTGCATCTCAGCCTAGAAAAGCCAAATCTTTCACTTTGCATATTTTTATTAAAGACATTTTTTTTTTTTTTTAAAAGACACTTCCTACTTAATTTTTAACTGTCTGTCTGTCATAATCACCATAAGCAAATAATCAGTCACAAGATGAAGTGACGGGCCCGGTTGCAGCTCCCTGGTCACAGTAGTTATGCCACTGACTCCTATATGTTGAAATAAAATCAACCATTAGGTTGATGCACCCCTCAGAAAATATGTATGTAATATTGTTGCATATTTTGGAGGTATAAAATATATATATAGATAGATATATAGATAGATATATATTTACTGCTCAAAAAAATAAAGGGAACACAAAAATAACACATCCTAGATCTGAATGAATTAAATATTCTTCTTAAATAATTTGTTCTTTACATCGTTAAATGTGCTGACAACAAAATCACACAAAAATTTAAAAATGGAAATCCAATTTTTCAACGCATGGAGGTCTGGATTTGGAGTCACACTACAGCCTGATCCAACTTTGATGTAATGTCCTTAAAACAAGTAAAAATGAGGCTCAATAGTGTGTGTGGCCTCCACGTGCCTGTATGACCTCCCTACAATGCCTGTGCATGCTCCTGATGAGGTGGCGGATGGTCTCCTGAGGGATCTCTTCCCAGATCTGGACTAAAGCATCTGCCAACTCCTGGACAGTCTCTGGTGCAACGTGACATTGGTGGATGGAGCGAGACATGATGTCCCAGATGTGCTCAATTGGATTCAGGTCTGGGAAACGGGCGGGCCAGTCCATAGCATCAATGCCTGACTGCTGACACACTCCAGCCACATGAGGTCTAGAATTATCTTCCATTAGGAGGAACCCAGGGCCAACCACACTAGCATATGGTCTCACAAGGGGTCTGAGGATCTCATCTCGGTACCTAATGGCAGTCAGGCTACCTCTGGCGAGCACATGGAGGGCTGTGCGGCCCCCCAAACATATGCCACCCCACACCATTACTGACCCACTGCCAAACCGGTCATGCTGGAGGATGTTGAAGGCAGCAGAATGTTCTCAACGGCATCTCCAGACTCTGTCATGTCTGACACATGTGCTCAGCGTGAACCTGCTTTCATCTGTTAAGAGCACAGGGTGCCAGTGGCGAATTTGCCAATCTTGGTGTTCTCTGGCAAATGCCAAACGTCCTGCACTGTGTTGGGCTGTAAGCATAACCCCCACCTGTGGACGTTGGGCCCTCATACCACCCTCATGGAGTCTGTTTCTGAGCATTTGAGAAGACTCATGCATATTTGTGGCCTGCTGGAGGTCATTTTGCAGGGCTCTGGCAGTGCTCCTCCTGTTCCTCCTTGCACAAAGGCGGAGTAGCGGTCCTGCTGCTGGGTTGTTGCCCTCCTACGGCCTCCTCCATGTCTCCTGATGTACTGGCCTGTCTCCTGGTAGCGCCTCCATGCTCTGGACACTACGCTGACAGACACAGCAAACCTTCTTGCCGCAGCTCGCATTGATGTGCCATCCTGGATGAGCTGCAATACCTGAGCCACTTGTGTGGGTTGTAGACTCCGTCTCATGCTACCACTGGAGTGAAAGCACCGCCAGCATTCAAAAGTGACCAAAACATCAGCCAGGAAGCATCGGAACTGAGAAGTGATCTGTGGTCAATACCTGCAGAACCTCTCCTTTATTGGGGGTGTCTTGCTAATTGCCTATAATTTCCACCTGTTGTCTATCCCATTTGCACAACAGCATGTAAAATTGATTGTCACTCAGTGTTGCTTCCTAAGTGGACAGTTTGATTTCACAGAAGTGTGATTGACTTGGAGTTACATTGTGTTTTTTTTTTTAATTCACAATGTTCAAGCTCACTATAGAATAATCACTCCAACACCACTCACTACACACACATAACAAGCTCACTAAAGAAAGCTCATCACATATACAAGCTCTCTACAAACAGCTAACTACACACAAACCCACACAGCTCACTATAGACAGCTCACTGACACAAAAATGCATAATCTCACGGAAACATACACATGCTCACTACATAGAAGATCACTGATGTGCACACACACAATATAACAAGCTCACACAGCTGACTATAGACAGCTCACTGATATGATGAACAAAGTCAATACACACAAGGTTACTAAACACAAGTGTGGCTGAATATCTAAGCTGGAATATCCCTTGAGTTGAAAGAAAGCGCTATGAAGTGTTATAGTCCTTATTCCCCCCACAAATCAAAACTTGATGTTGGAACAATGACAATGTTTAATGGGACATGGTGGTCTTTTATACACAGACCCCCAGTAGGGGGTCTCCATTGTTCATATAGGTGGTCACACCCTGGCCTGGCGTCTCTGTGTGTGGGAGATAATGAAGTCATCTCTTGCTAAATCAATTATCTCCAGATATAGAACGTCTTACATGAAAAAACAAAACAAAAAAACATTAATACTGTAAAACAGTCCCGAAACCCCACAAGTAATATACTGTTGGAAAGGTCTGATCAGAGTGCTCATCCTGGCAAACGAGCGCTCAGATACATAAGGAATTGTGGACACTCCACCATGTTAATCATTTTACGGGCATTGTGATACCGTGGAAAAAGGGAGCTCCCCCTGGCTTTCAGGGAGCGATTTGTTCCTCAAGGTCTCTTGTACCTTCCCTCCAATTAGCTCTCTCCTGGGTAAAGTAGAAATGGGGTAACATGAGGAAGGAATTTTGACTGGGAGGTGAGGCTCGTGGTGGCCGAATGGGAGTTCAAGGAGATTTGTAACTAAGCCCCACTGAAGTTCTATCGGCTTCCCCTTACTCCCTGGCACCATTGAATAGTATTGGGAGGGAAAGTGTTCTCAATATAAATCCAGAAGGGAAGGTAGGGAAAGCCAGGGAAAGTGAAATAGTCTTTTAGAAAACTGTAGTGCAAGGCAGGTACTGTCAGAACATACTTACCTGATACAAACACACACACAATCTCAATGACACACTTACAAGCTCACTAAACACAAGCTCAATTTCATTATCCTCCACTCGGTTCTATCAGACAAGGCAGTGGGAAAGCTAAGCTAGCGGCATGAGCGGAGCTAACCGGTCAATGGGGCAGGGCTAAATTGGTGGGGCAGAGCTAAGTGAGCAGCCTGGTAAGTGGGAGGGAAGTAAGAAGTAGTCCCCATAGGCATTTTAATCCATATTTTGTTACTTTAATGTGGTTTTGACCAGCATGCACTGGACAGCTGCCACATGATGAACTCATACGCCAATGAGCTTAGCGCTACCAGTGGGCATATAGTACTTAAATTTGCTTGCAAAAAGTAAGTGAACAATAATTCACGTACATGCATACTGCTGGATGCATTTGGTCCCAATTTTGGTGCTATTTATACTTTGTACAGGGTGAGAAAGCACCGATTTTAATCTGGACAAGTTTTGTTCTTTGGTGTCACTAATGATGGCTGGGAGAAATGACAAAATTTAACAAAGGTAGCTCTGCCTTTTGTCAAGTTTTGGTAAGTGGACGGAAAATATTAAGACAAAGTAGTCCCTATTACAATTCCAACACAGTCAGTGTGAGCATTTTATAAAAATTGTATATTTATGTAATAGCTATTTTTGGGAAGGAGATAGATGTGACAGAGATACTTTAATAAGTATTCACAGTTAATTAAGAAAAATAAATAAATATATAATTAGAAAAAAAATAACATAACATATGGAAAAATTTGCTGCATGCGCACTAGCAAAATGTGATGTGCATGCTTTGTACACATTCATACAATTACATCCTTAAAAAACATATACTTACTTATACAATTACACCTTCAGGCAAAGCACACTCATACAATTACACACTCTCACACACAAACACAATAATAAACACATACAATTAAATTATCATACACAGTCATATTATTACACCCTCAAATGCACACACTTATGCAATTACAGCCCAAGAAACATGTATGAATGTAGCGGGGAATGTGGTGCATCTATGAATAACTTACCCAAATTTTTCCCCCAATAACGACAGACAACGAATATTGGATGAAACAGGCCACATCATTTATTAAACGTACAACTGTAGGACTCATCCGACCTTTAATCATTTATTTCAATTCAAATATAAATAGGCACCTAAATATATATACATAACCATAACTTTACATATAAATTAACACCTATTGCCCTACAGCCTTTAGCTGAAATAACCGTCCTTGCCAATGAACTTAACTAGGTGCCTATGAACCAAAACTTGCCTATTGGGCTTTCGCCTCCCCCCTCGTCCAAACCAAAATTCCCTTTTCCGTTAAATGCTCAGCACTAGCCGGCTTTTAGCTCGGTGGGCACGTCTAAGTCAGTAACTGAAAAGTTTACCCTACAGAGCAGGGGAAGTTGAGACCCACCTTGTACATCTCCTAACATTAAATCTGATACTCCCCAACTCTATTTGCAAGGACACGCTCCCTGCAAGCTGTGACAGAAACAGAAACACAAAAGAGGGTGAATGGGAAGGAAGTTGTTTGCTGGCCAGAATCCCAAAAGGCACTGAGGTAAGATGATCCCTGCCCCACTCCAAACCCATAACCACTCTCCTACACACATAAAGTCAATCACCAGCACCATCCCCATACTTATACATTTGCCTTTGTCCGTTTAGCTGTGCTAACTCTTCTTATACAATTACACACGAAGACTCATATAGTGGTGTAACCAGAGTTGCCCGGGGCAGAACAAAATGTCGGTTTAAGGACTAATTCAACACATAGAATTTGTTGATAAAGTGCATTACAATCTTTATGAATAAATTCTTGTTAATACAATAGTAAAAAAAAATAACTGGTGATGAATTTAAAGGGACACTACAGTTACAAAAGCAACTTTAGCTTAATAAAGCTGTTTTGGTGCCTCTTTCATGCCCCTGCAGTCTCACTGCTCAATTCTTCACCATTTAGGAGGTAAATCACTTTGTTTATGCAGCTCTAGCTACATCTCGGTGCATGAGACTTGCACAAGCTTCCTAAAAATGTCCTATATATTATTTATTATCCCATGCTTGTTATTAACATACTTTAGCTTATTCAGCACTACTACTATTTAATTTTTCTCCTGCATTAGAATTAGTGTAGGACCCACCGATATTGGGGTACTGTGAAGTAGTGGTGGGCTTGAAATCCAGCCAATCAGAGTGCTCTGTGTCATTGGCATTTTCCCACGCTGTGTAAAATTACACAGATCACTCTGATTGGTTAGCTTGAAATCCAGCCAATAAGAGTGCTCTGTGTCATTTTACACAGCGTGCGAAAATGAAAAAACAGAACACTCTGATTGGTGGATTAAGTAACCAATCAGAGTGTTATGAGTCAAATTACACAGCGTGGGAAAATTCCAAAGAACTTTCCCACGCTGTGTAAAATGACACAGAGCACTCTGATTGGTGGATTTCAAGCCAACCAATCAGAGTGCTGTGACAGGTAAATGTAGAGACTTACCTGTCAGTCTCTTCATTTACCTGTCAGAGCACTCTGATTGGATGGCTTAAACCCACTAATCAGAGTGCTCTGAGCCTAAATGCAAGACGGGGCAAGGCTTTATAAGCCTTCCCCCCACCCTGCTGAGCTCAGTCTGCGTGGAGCCCTCCATGGGTTGGTTATTATGGATTTTTTGGGGGCCTTTTTGGGGGCTGAAAAAAGAAGAGTTTAGAAGAAAGAAGACATCAAATGGTTAGTCTATTTTTTTTTACAGGTATTTAGATAAGGGTCCCCCCTCATTATTTTTAGGATGAGGGGGGTAGGTAGGGGTTATTTTTTGGGGGGGAGGGGGTGACTAGGGGTTTAGGGAAGGGGGTGACTAGGGGTTTGGGGACCCCTAGTCACCTGGGGGGTTAACAATGTTATTTAGGGCCCCCACCCACCACACAGGTGGGGGGTCCGGGGGGAGGACATTAGGTCCCCCCGTAATTTTTATTTATGGCCCCCACCCACTGCTGAGGGGTGAGGGACGGGGAGAGGACAGTAGGACCCCCCTTATTGTTATTTAGGGCCCCCACCTGCCACGCAGGGGTGGGGGCCGGGGGGAGGACAGTAGGTCCCACCCCTTATTGTTATCTAGGGCCCCCACCTGTTGCTCAGGGGTGGGGGCCGGTGGGGGAGGACAGTAGGTGCCCCCCTCCACATTCTTATTTAGCGCCCCTACTCGCGCCCCTACTCGCGGTATAGCGAGTAGGGGATGAATTTACTAATACTAAGTAATCTTTACTTAGTATTAGTAAATTTGTCTGAAAGACCAATTTAGGTCTTTCCGTCTTTTGGTAGATAGCTCCCTAATATCGTGGGAATTAGGGAGTTATCTACTAAGCGGCTGCTTAATTTATATATTTTTGTTATTTTAAGTGATTTCCCTATCCACATTTGTTTGCAGGGCACTTGTCCTACTCTTACCCCCTTTCCAGGACTTTTTTAGAGGCATTTTTTGCCCAAAAGTTCAGGTCCCCATTGACTTTTATGGGGTTCGGGTTCGGAATCAAGTTCGAGCCCGAACCCGGACTTTTTTTCAAAGTTCGACCGAACCTGCCGGACCCGAACATCCAGGTGTCCGCTCAACTTTAGTCAATATCATTAATGCAGATGTCACGTCCGCAATAACTCCAAGGAACTTCCCATATGTATTCAACAAGAAATATTTTGGTAGCAATAGCTGCAAATGGATGTCATACATTTTTCAATGACTAATGAGTTTAGGAGTAGTGATGTCCCGAACTGTTCGCTGGTGAATAGTTCCTGGCGAACATCGCTTGTTCGCGTTCGCCACGGATGGTGAACACATGCGCTGTTCGGTCCGCGACCTATTCGTCATCATTGAGTAAACTTTGACCCTGGCCGGTACCTCACAGTCAGCAGACACATTCCAGCTATTCAGCAGCAGACCCTCCCTCCCAGACCCTCCCACCTCCTGGACAGCATCCATTTTACATTCATTGTGAAGCTGCATTCTTAGTGAGAGTAGGGACAGTGTAGCTGCTGCTGATTTGATAGGGAAATTGATAGCTATGCTAGTGTATTCAGTGTCCACTACAGTCCTGAAGGACTCATCTGATCTCTGCTGTAAGGACAGCACCCCAAAAATACCTTTTTAGGGCTAGAACATCAGTCTGATTTATTTTTTTTCTGTGTAATGTAATTGCAGTTGCCTGCCTGCCAGCCAGCCTGTGTGTCAGGCTCACAGCAAATACTGTGCCCACTTGCCCAGTGCCACCACTCAAACTCTGGTGTCACAATAGCTTGCATTTACACAAAAAAAAAACTTTTTTTTTTAATGTAGTATAATAGTCAGTTTCCTTCACTAGTGTGCATTTCAGGGTCTGCCAGGGCACAGTGTCACACCAGTGCAACTCATATCTGGTGTAACAGTAGGGTACATTTAAAAAAAATAAAAATTTGACTGTAATAGATTGAATAGCAGTTAGTTGTCTGCCAGCGTGTGTGTCAGGCTTGCAGCGTATACTGTGCCCACTTGCCCAGTGCCACCACTCATATCTGGTGTCACAATAGCTTGCATTTAACAAAAAAAACTTTTTGGACTGTAATATAATTGCAGTCAGTTTCCTTCACTAGTGTGCGTTTCAGGGCCTGCCAGGACACAATGTTACACCAGTGCAACTCATATCAGGTGTAACAGTAGTGTACATTTAAAAAAAAAAAAAATACAATTTTGACTGTAATAAATTGAATAGCAGTTAGTTGTCTGCCAGCGTGTGTGTCAGGCTCACAGCGTATACTGTGCCCACTTGCCCAGTGCCACCACTCACTCACTGGTGACCCAATAGCTTGCATTTAAAAAAAAACTAAACTTTTTTGACTGTAATATAATAGCAGTCAGTTTCCTTCACTAGTGTGCGTTTCAGGGCCTTCCCAGTGCCACCACTCACTCACTGGTGTCACAATAGCTTGCATCTAAAAAACAACTAAACTTTTTGGACTGTAATATAATAGCAGTCAGTTTCCTTCACAAGTGTGCGTTTCAGGGCCTGCCAGGGCACAGTGTCACACCAGTGCAACTCATATCTGGTGTAACAGTGGTGTACATTTAAAAAAAAAAAAAATACAATTTTGACTGTAATAGATTGAATAGCAGTTAGTTGTCTGCCAGCGTGTGTGTCAGGCTCACAGCGTATACCGTGCCAACTTTCCCAGTGCCACCACTCACTCACTGGTGTCACAATAGCTTGCATTTAACAAAAATAAATCTTTTTTGGACTTTAATATAATAGCAGTCAGTTTCCTTCACAAGTGTGCGTTTCAGGGCCTGCCAGGGCACAGTGTCACACCAGTGCAACTCATATCTGGTGTAACAGTGGTGTACATTTAAAAAAAAAAAAAATACAATTTTGACTGTAATAGATTGAATAGCAGTTAGTTGTCTGCCAGCGTGTGTGTCAGGCTCACAGCGTATACCGTGCCCACTTTCCCAGTGCCACCACTCACTCACTGGTGTCACAATAGCTTGCATTTAACAAAAATAAATCCTTTTTGGACTGTAATATAATAGCAGTCAGTTTCCTTCACAAGTGTGCGTTTCAGGGCCTGCCAGGGCACAGTGTCACACCAGTGCAACTCATATCTGGTGTAACAGTGGTGTACATTTAAAAAAAAAAAAAATACAATTTTGACTGTAATAGATTGAATAGCAGTTAGTTGTCTGCCAGCGTGTGTGTCATACTCGCAGAGTATACTGTGCCCACTTGCCCAGTGCCACCACTCATATCTGGTGTCACAATAGCTTGCATTTAACAAAAACTTTTTGGACGGTAATATAATAGCAGTCAGTTTCCTTCACTAGTGTGCGTTTCAGGGCATGCCCAGTGCCACCACTCACTCATATCTGGTGTCCCAATAGCTTGCATTTAATAAAAAAAAACTTTTTGGACTGTAATATAATAGCAGTCAGTTTCCTTCACGAGTGTGCGTTTCAGGGTCTGCCAGGGCACAGTGTCACACCAGTGCCACTCATATCTGTTGTCACAGTAGCTTGTACGCATAGTACCACTAATAAAAAAAAAAATGACAGGCAGAGGCAGGCCAACCCGCAGGGGCCGTCGTGGTCGTGGTTCTGTGATTCCCTTTGGCCCTAGAATAATGCCCAATGTTCAGAGGCCACGTACCCTGAACTTGAAAAGTTCTGAGGACATAGTTAACTGGCTAACACAGGATACCCAATCTTCTACAGCTTCCGCTCGGAAACTCGACGCACCATCCTCCTCCAGCTTAGCTTCGGGCACCTCTCAAGTTACCACTCGCCCACCTGCCGCCACCACCAACACTAGCACCACAGCCACTTCACTTGGTATGTCAGAGGAGTTGTTTACACATCAGTTGGAAGAAATGAGTGATGCGCAACCATTATTGCCAGAGGATGTAGATAACAGGGATATGTCTCAGTCAGGCAGCATTACACACGTACGGTGTGATGATGATGATGTTGTACCCACTGCTGCTTCCTTTGCTGAGTTGTCAGATACAAGTGAAGCGGTTGATGATGACGATGCGTCCGTGGATGTCACGTGGGTGCCCGCTAGAAGAGAAGAAGAACAGGGGGAAAGTTCAGATTGGGAGACAGAGAGGAGGAGGAGGAGACGAGTTGGAAGCAGGGGGAGGTCGTCGCAAGGAGCTAGTGGCACAGTCAGACAGCATGCATCGGCCCCCGGGGTCAGCCAGACAGCACGCCAATCAACGCATGCTGTTGCCACCACCAGAATGCCGTAACTGCAGAGCTCAGTAGTGTGGCATTTTTTTTTGTGTCTGCCTCTGACAACAGCGATGCCATTTGCAACCTGTGCCAAAAGAAACTGAGTCGTGGGAAGTCCAACACCCACCTAGGTACAACTGCTTTGCGAAGGCACATGATCGCACATCACAAACGCCTATGGGATCAACACATGAGTACAAGCAGCACACAAACTCAAAGCCGCCATCCTCCTCCTGGTCCAGCATCTTCAGCCACGTTAACCACTGCTGACCTCCTTGCCCCCTCTCAACCATCCGCCCCTCCATCTCTCGCCTTGAGCAGTTCCTGCTCATCTGCCCACAGTCAGGTGTCTGTCAAGGACATGTTTGAGCGTAAGAAGCCAATGTCACAAAGTCACCCCCTTGCCCGGCGTCTGACAGCTGGCTTGACTGAACTTGCAGGCAGGCCTGCTGCCACCTCCTCTACTCCTCCTACTCCATCCACTTCCATAACCTCCTCGGCTGAGTCCTCTTCTGCTGCTGCGTCCTGCTCCACATCAACGGCACCCCCCCAGCTCCCCAGGTACTGTTCTACAACCCGGATACGGAAGTGTCACGCCGTCTTGGGATTGACTTGCCTGAAAGCAGAGAGTCACACTGGACCAGCACTCCTGTCCACCCTGAACGCACAGGTGGATCAGTGGCTGACTCTGCACCAACTGGAGATCGGCAAAGTGGTTTGTGACAACGGAAGAAATTCGTTGGCGGCATTGCATTTGGGCAAATTGACACATGTGCCGTGCATGGCACATGTGTGTAATCTGATCGTACAACGCTTTGTGCATAAGTACACAGGCTTACAGGACATCCTTAAGCAGGCCAGGAAGGTGTGTGGCCATTTCAGGCATTCCTACACGGCCATGGCGGACTTTTCCAATATCCAGCGGCGAAACAACATGCCAGTGAGGCGCTTGATTTGCGACAGCCCGACACGTTGGAATTCAACACTCCTAATGTTCGACCGCCTGCTCCAACAAGAAAAAGCCGTTAACGATTATTTGTATGACCGGGGTGCTAGGACAGCCTCTGGAGAGCTGGGAATTTTTTTGCCACGTTACTGGATGCTCATGCGCAATGCCCGTAGGCTCATGCGTCCTTTTGAGGAGGTGACAAACCTAGTCAGTCGCACCGAAGGCACCATCAGCGACATCATACTATTTGTTTTCTTCCTGGAGCGTGCCCTGCAAAGAGTGCTGGATCAGGCCGTAGATGAGCGTGAAGAGGAAGAGTTGTGGTCACCATCTGCATCGCTTGCTGGACCTGCGGCAACGCTGGAAGAGGATTGTGAGGAAGAGGAGTCAGAGGAGGAATGTGGCTTTGTGGAGGAGGAGGAAGACCAACCACAACAGGCATCCCAGGGTGCTCGTTGGCACCTATCTGGTACCCGTGGTGTTGTACGTGGCTGGGGGGAAGAACATACCTTCAGAGAGATCACTGAGGACGAGGAACAGGACATAAGTAGCTCGGCATTCAACCTTCTGCAAATGAGGTCTTTCATGCTGTCGTGCCTGTTGAGGGACCCTCGTATAAAAAGGCTGAAGGAGAACGACCTGTACTGGGTGTCCACGCTACTAGACCCCCGGTATAAGCAGTGCCTGAAATGTTACCGAATTACGGCAAGTCGGAAAGGATGCAGCAGTTCCAAAATCAATTAAAAAGTATGCTTTACACAGCGTATAAGGTGATGTCACAGCACAACGGGAATCTAACAGGGGAAGAGGTGAAAGTAATCCTCCTCCTCCCACGACCACGCCGGCAAGGACAGGACGCTTTACAGACGTGTTGTTGATGGAGGACATGCAGAGCTTTTTAAGTCCTACGCATCGCCACAGCCCTTCGGGGTCCACCCTCAGAGAACGGCTCGACCAACAGGTAGCAGACTATCTCGCCTTAACTGCAGATATCGACACTCTGAGGAGCGATGAACCCCTTGACTCCTGGGTGTGCAGGCTTGACCTGTGGCCTGAGCTATACCAATTTGCGATAGAACTTCAAGTGTCCTGTCAGAAACCACCTTCAGTGCAGCAGGAGGTATCGTCACTGAGAAGAGAAGTCGCCTAGGTCAAAATTGTCTAGATTACCTCACCTTTATTAAGATGAATGAGGGATGGATCCCGAAGGGACTGACAGTGGGCGATAAATTCAACTAAAAAAGGCCTGATGAGGGGGACTACTTAACACACCACTCCTATCTGGTGGCACATTCGATTGCATGTACAGTGCCCCAAATTTGAAGTAGGAGGACCGACCAAGCATCTTTTTCCATCTCCCGCTTCCTAAAATCGATGCCTTATATACACATCCCCTGATAGGGGAAGTAACAGGGATTAAACTGATAGGAATAGTACTACTTAACACACCTTATTTTTTTCACTATATAGATTTTTATTGATTTTGTAAGGGGATAACAAAAAAGAGATATACAGTGTACATACATAATACAACATATATAAATTGCATGTATAAGATAAAATAAAATACATGTTTTGGTGGTATTCGTCTTAGTAAGATCTCCTCATATATTACCGTGCAGTTGTACATACTGATAATGAAGCATTGAAGAAGATTACTAATTTACACATTCGTGCATATACAGACGGGGGATGCACGTATACTCTTTTGCATAGATTGACATCATATTGAGAAAACATTAAAAAAAACATAAATTTGCTTTAACTGTAAAGGGCACTGGGGAGTGACACGTCATGGTATGCCATCATGTCTAGTGATGTGTAAGATAGAGAGCTTTATGAGCAATGAGCCAAGTACCTCAAAGTGACATATATTATTACATTGTTGCACATGATATTGTAACTGTTATTACACATTGGCGTTGATTACTTTTCACCATACGTGAGATTCGTTGTGCTTCTTGGAGTAGTGTGTGAAATCAGGTAAATGGGGTGGGAGTTTTGGGATATAGTTACCACAGAGTTTTCGTATGCACCATTTTACATATACTCCCCAACAATAATATGTGTGGGTATGCCCTATGCCAGGGTAGCGTGGAGGATATTTAGGGGTTAAGGCGTTACTCGCTAAATGACCAAAAGCACTGTGTGGAGCCATGTCGGTCAACTCGATCCAAATGCCCTGTGGTGGGTTGCTTTGCACCGCCCACCGATTGCCATAAAAATGTAACAAAAAGCAAACCAGTATATACACGTACCAAAAAATAAAATACAATAGGAGGGGGAAGGAGTAATGGGTAGGGGGTTGATGATGGTCGGCTGACCATGTAGGAGGGCTTGCATTCTATATGGGACCTCATATATTTCCTGATTCGTATAACTGCGACCTGACCGGTTTTTAACAGTGTGAATATGAAATGTTAACCACTTTAGGGATTATGGATGGGTAGAGTGCATATTCCCTATCCCATTACAGAGTAGGAGTCCATAATTGAGGTCCAGTTTTGCCATCGGGCCATAAAAACCGATGTGTTACCTCCTTTAGCCCATGCAGATTCATGATGGTATGTTATGTCTACCTTGCGCATAACCTCTAGTAATGAGGGGGTGGTGGTACCTTTATTATAATTATATATTATAGGAATAGTACTACTTAACACACCTTATAATAACGCAGAGAGAGGCAACGCAGAGAGAGGAGTTTGAAGAAGAGGAGTCAGAGGAGGAAGGTGGCTTTGAGGAGGTGGAAACGGGGGGAGTTTGCGGTGCGTTAAACGGGGGAGTTTGGTCTGTCACTGTGAAGCGGGCGTAACCCTTACACTACCTGATCGATACAACATCATACCTGATGTTTTAAAGCAGGTTATTCCAAACAATTTAGGAATGTTAGGTGATTTATGCCCTTTATGGATTAAAACCAGACTCTGCATCAACTATGCAATTTTCCATGGGAGTTTTGCCATGGATCCCCCTCCGGCATGCCACAGTCCAGGTGTTAGTCCCCTTGAAACAACTTTTCCATCACTATTGTGGCCAGAAAGAGTCCCTGTGGGTTTTCAAATTCGCCTGCCCATTGAAGTCTATGGCGGTTCGCCCGGTTCGCCCGTTCGCGAACATTTGCGGAAGTTCGCGTTCGCCGTTCGCGAACCGAAAATTTTACATTTGCGGCATCACTATTTAGGAGTCTTCAGAACAATTAAATTCTAATGCTTTTCTCAGAATCACACACAAACTTATAACAAAGATCTTCTTATGTGTATTTTGTAAAGTTGGTGCGTGCTATTCCTGTACAAAATTTTATTTTATATTCAGCTACATCTGCTGAGTACAACAATGTGCCCATTGTATGTCTTTGGCACTATTTCGTGAAGCTACAGTGCCATATGGGAGACCTGTCCATTTCATTAATTACTTTAGAATTTTGAGAGACGGATTTGATGGGCCTATGTTTCAATTTGGGGTATTATAGTAGTTTAACTGTTAAGAAAAACCCACAAAGGCCTACCCTTTGTAAAAGAAGACACCCCAGGGTATTTTAAAAGGCATATTTTAAACCTTAGTGTAGGATCATTTTTTTTTTATGCTAGTTTGTACCAAGTCTAGTAGTAATTAGCATTTTTTTCTGCCTTTTTGACACACACTTGGAGATGTTACTGTATATTTTGCAATCCTTATGTGTGATAGGGCAGTATAACACCTAATATGTTGCTCAACTATGTTGTCTTGGTACAACAATACCCCCATGTGTACCTTTTAAAGTGATATGTGGATGTTGAAGGGGCACATTTGAGACACACCAATTTCATATCTCACTCGGTCTCATTTTAGCAGCTCATGATTGCATATTACCTCTCAAAGGCAACATCTATGTTTAAATCTAAGCAGCTCATCAATTCAAATTATGAACAAGTGCATACTATTTGCTGTAAAAGGGGCAATATTTGGTGTAAACTTATAAGGAGGTAGTACCCAGTAATCTGCGTCACGGATTCCTGAACCAAAACACAGACAGACCACAAAGAGAGAGAACACAGAGAAAGAAACTTGTTATACCAGTCCTTAGAATGGCGGTGCTCTACAAGCAGAGAATAGTCAAGTTACAAGCCGAGGTCAAAGGAGTAAAGAGAAACGGAACAACGATAGGACAAGCCGAGGTCAAGGATCAGATAAACAGGAGACAAAGCCAAGATTCGGCAACCAAACAATCAGACAGATGACTAATATCAAATCCCAAAACCAGTCTACTTATTCAGCCTGGGTGTGGAAAATTTTAAAACAGTGGCCAATACATAGGCCAGGCTGAGACGGTCAATCAGGGCAGTAATAACTGGTCTCAGCTCAGCTCTTACGCCCCTCTTGTAACACACCCTGCACCTTTTCTGGCGGGTTTTCTTTTTGGGGGTTGATGGAATCCTGAAGCAGAAGTGAACAGCCTCAATACTTCTACTAGGCTCCACTGATGGTCCTCTTGTGTGGCACTCAAGCAGCCCAGAAATTAGCTGAAACTGAAAAGAAAGAAATGTGCATTTAAGCTCAGCATTTGCCTTTTTAAAAATTACAAATATATTGTGGATTGCAGTCTGCATTATATATATGCATTATAAATATGCCCACTTTTTTATACCATGTCCTCATCTTTTGCATGATCAAATGCGATGATTGGACAGGTCAACTACCCCCCATAAGCCGATTGTAATGCTGTAATGCTGCAGACTGGCACCCATTTAATTTCCCCTCTGCCACGAACTGCGACCTTGCGAGTGCGTTCACTATGGATGGTGGGTAGGATGAACACCTCCTTTTTATCACATTACTTTAGTGCTAGCAGTTCACTCTGGGAGAGAGTTGCTGTTTCCCCCCTTTTTATTTTTTTTTCTGCTAGAGCTTTTGGGAAACCTGTGCCACTCTTACAAATAGTACCACAGGCCACGGTCTCAAAGCAGTACAGCATTTTTAGAAGTGGGATACTGTTGTAAAAGTTGTCAACATATAAGTAATATCCCTTGTTTAGTAATGGCGTGATTAAGTCCCAGACAATTTTCCCACTTGTCCTTACTTTATCTGGGGAACCTGGGTGATCAAGATGGCTCTCCCTTCCTTCATATACACGGAAGGTGTGCACTTCCACTTTCACACAACTTTATAAAATTTTATCCCATATCAGGATCTTTTGAATGGGATGTACTGGGATGTTCCCTTAAAGTTTATGAGAGATTCGTCAATCAAAATATGTTTTTTGGGAGTATAATTAGTGGTAAATTTTGTTAAATTGGGCAATTAGAGGGCGTATTTTATATAGAAGATCATACAGCGGATGACCTTTTGGGGGGCACTTCGCATTGTCACTAAAGTGCATAAATCGCAGTATGTCTTCATATCCATCCCTACTCATCCATCATTTTTTAGACCAATACATTCTAATGGTGGGCTTTTTAATTATCCCCATTAGCATTGTCAGTGCCCAGAATTTGTTCAATTCTGGCACACTGGTTGGGTTCCATCTCTCTTTCCTGGCAAAAATAGGCTCTTGATTGTGTGCCAGGTACTGCTAAGCGTACAGATTAGTCTGGGTGACTAACTACCCAAAAATATCATCCCCCAGAAACAGCTAACAGTTCTGAATAGTTACAAACCTACTAGCATTATGTATTTATTTTTTTGTAGACCAAGCTGTGGTTATATTGCATATTTGTATTCTTCTTTTTGTATATTTCTGTTTCACTTGTATGTTATACATGGTGCCATGAGCAGAATTAAGAATCACAACCACAAATGAAACTTGTTCGGCATTCAGTGGTTCGGTTGGTCCATGATTCAGTTAAGGACTTTGGCTAATCATACCCTTGACCCAACTTTACCTGAATTGCAGTTCAGCTAAAAACGAATATCCAAGTTGTAACGGAGCTCCCTGTACCCCGGCTGGGTACCTCTGCCAAGGACCGCTTCCTAGCTGGAACAGGGAACAAACCGCAGAACTTCTGTCCACAGTTGCCATGGCTTGACTGGGTCCCTGGAACCGCTCCTTCCTGGATCCGAATAGGGAATTAGCTCTAGACACCCCCAGGTACTGGACCACACTCAGTCCTGGGAGCTCTAGTCCTTACAAGGACTTTTCTGGTTAAATCCCCTGCAAGCTGGAACAGCAGACACAGGAGTAAATCTTCTTTCCCTCCAATTACAGGACGGAAGCTGGAATAGGATTTTAATGGAGGCACACTGGCCTTTTATGTAATTTCTCCCCCTCCTTCTTGGTGCATAAGTGGTTAAAAATCCCTGTAGTGGAGCCAGTGCTGGTGCAAGCATTTTGTAGTGGTTCTGGTGACTATAGTGACCCTTGAATGTGAGGAAAATTAGAGATTAGTGCCACTAATAATATACTGGATTGCCTACTTACCACCAGATGAGGACAAGATGATGATGATGGGCTCAGGCTGCAATTTGGCTCCACTGGTTTGGTGTTAAAAAAGGTTCTCTGGAGGCAGTGCTTACAAAAATCAACAAACAGGAACCAGCTCCATTTGTGGGGCCCCTTACAGGACCTGACCATGAGTATGCCTACAAGGTCCGCCCATAAGCCTTATGCCTTCAAGGCCCACCCATGAGTTCGCTCACAGGGAGTGGAGTGTATGTGCATAGGGGATGTGTTATGTGTTATTCTAGAGGATGTAATGTGTGTGTGTTCTTATGAAATGTAGTGTATAGGGATACCACTTTGTGTAAGGGATGTAGTGTGTGTTTAGGGGATGCAGTGTGTGTGTGTGTGTAAGGAATGCATTGTGTGTTTCTGGGTGTGTGTGTGTTTGTATGTGTAAGGGATGCAAGGTGTGCATTTCTGTGTATGTATGTAATATAATGCAGTGTGTGTGTCTGTAAGGAGTGCATTGAGTGTGGGTAAGATATGCATTGTATTTCTGTGTGTCTGTAAGAGAAGCAATGTGTGTTTGTGTGTGTGTTTGTGTGTGTGTGTGTGTGTGTGTGTGCATGCATAAGGGATGCAGTGTGTGTAAGGGATGCATTGTGTGCTTCTGTGTATGTGTGCAAGGGCTGCATTGTGTGTGTTTGAGGTATGCATTGTGTATGTGTAAGGAATGCATTGTTTGTGTGTGTAAGTGATGCATTGTGTGTTTCTGTGTGTGTCAGGGAAGCCTGGTGTGTTTCTGTGTGAGTGTAGGATGCATTATATGTTTCAGTGTGTGTGTGTGTGTGAAAGCCTTTCACTCCCCCCGTAGTCTCATCTCCTCTTCTCCCCCTGTCCCTTAGAGGTCTCCCCTCCTGTCCATTAGAACTCTCCCCTCCCCTCATGTCCCTTAGTGCTCTCCCACCCCCTCCTATATCTTAGTGCTCTTTCATCCCCTCCTATCAGGGCCGGACTGGGAGAAAAATTTGGCCCGCCATTTTTTTTTATCACAGCGGCCCACTAAGAAGGGGGCGGGGCAGAGAGGGTGTGTTTTGTCATCACCAATGACAAACACGGCCCCTCTCAAAGTGAGCATGTTGGGTCAATGCTCTTCCAGGGCAGGCCATGCGCAGAGTTCTGCTGAAGAGCTCTAGCATGAGAAAAAGCCCTGTATTTGTTCTGCATAGTGCAAGCAAATTTAATAACATGCTTGCACTGTGTTTCCTTGCAACTTGTCTCTGGTGTCTTTATAAATGGGATACCTGGAGACAAAAGGGCCAGGAAAGAGTATTGTGCATGTGTTTGGAGCCTCCTTGTGGGATTGCGTGTGTGTGCAGTGAGCTGATTGTGGTGTGGTATTGTGTAATAAGGTCTGTTTTAGTTGTGTTGTGTTTGTTGTGTAATGTAAAGCATATGTGGCTAGGGGCTGTAGAGAATGTGTGTATAGGGCATGTTGCAAGTGTGTGTGTGTGTGTGTGTGTATAGGTGATGTAGTGTTTGTAGGGACTGTAGAGAGTGTGTGTTTAGGGGTGTAGTATGTGTTTGCTTACAAGGAATCTAGTGTGTGTATAGGGGATCCAGAGAGTATATGTTAGTAATGTAGTGTGTGTTTAGGTGGTACAGTGTGTATATAAGAGTCTAGTGTGTGTTTGAAAGGCCCAGAATGTGTATAGGATATTGAGTGTGTGTATATAGCAGATTCAGAGTGTATATACGGATCTAGTGTGTGTATGTGTGTAGATGATCCTGGGTTGGGTAAGGGGTTTAGTGTGTGTCTGGAATGTAATGTGTTTAGGGGTGTAGTATGTGTGTGAGTAGTGTAGTGTGTGTGTGTGGGGGGGGGTGCTGCTGTAGTAAGTGTATGTATATATATATATATATATATATATATATATATATATATATTAAATATGTCTGGAAGTATTGTGTGTGTGTGTGTGTGTAGTGCAGTGTGTTTGTGGGGTTCTGTGTGTATGTGTGAGGGGTGCAGTGGGTGTGTGAGGGGTGCAGTGGGTGTGTGTGTGTGTGTGTGTGAGGGTGCTGTGTGTGGGGGTGATGTCTGTGAGGGTGCTGTGGGTGAGGGTGATGTGGGTGAGGGCGATGTCGGTGATGTGTGTGAGAGTGCTGTGGGTGAGAGTGCTGTGTGTGAGGGTGATGTGTGTGAGGATGATGTGTGTGAGGGTGATGTGTGTGAGGGTGATGTCGGTAATGTGTGTGCTGAGGGTGATGTGTGTGAGAGTGCTGTGTGTGAGGGTGATGTGTGTGAGAGTGCTGTGTGTGAGAGTGCTGAGGGTGATGTGTGTGAGATTGATGTGTGTGAAGGTGCTGCGTATGTATATGTTAGAAGGGATTGTGTGTTGGGGGTAAAAAACAAAACAAAAAAACAGGCATTATATCCCTCCCCCTCCCTTCTTACCTTTAGCCTGGTGGGGGGGGACCGGCACGGTGGTACCTGGGAGGGGGGGACCGGCACTCTTACATCATCCCTGTTGGTGCTAGTGGTAAGTGCAAGATAGAGCTCCGCCAGGTCCTCCTCTCCCTCCCCGGCTTCATATATATGCAAGTGGGCCGGTGAGGGAGACCTTTGATCTCCTCACCGGCTGGTCATTGAAAACAGCGGGGCCGGCGCTCGGATAGTGCCGGCCCTGCATAGACCAGCAGGGGAGATCCTGTTACCTCCCCTGCCGGCCTCAGCCCATGGTCATTGCGGCCCACGGGGCTTTTGCCCAGTGTGCCCGATGTCCAGTCAGGGCCTGCCTCCTATTCCCTAGTGCTCTCCCATCCCTTATTGATCTCCTCTCCCACCTGTCCCTTAGTGATCTCCCCTTCCCCCTGTCCCTTAGTGATCTCTCCTGCCCCATAGTGCTCTCCCCTGCCCCATAGTGCTCTCCCCTGCCCCCTGACCCTTAGTACTCTCTCCTGTCCTTTAGTGTAATCCCCTGCCCCCTGTCATTTTGTGCTCTCCCCTGCCCCCTGTTCCTTAGTGCCCCCTTCTGCCCCTTAGTGCTCTCCCCTGCCCCCTGTCCCTTAGTGCTCTCCCTAGCCCCTGTCTCCTAGTACTCTTTCCTGCCCTTTAGTGCATTCCCCTGCCCCCCTGTCCCATAGTGCTCTCCCCTGCCACCTGTCCCTTAGTGCACTCTCCTGCCCCCTGTCCCTTAGTGCTCTCCCCCGCCCTTTAGTGCACTCCCCTTCCCCCATGACCCTTAGAGCTCTCCCCTGCCCCCCCATCATCCCATAGTGCTCTTCCCTCCCCCCCCGTCCCATAGTACTCTTCCTCCCCCCTGTACCATAGTGCTCTTCCTCCCTACTGTCCCTTTGAGTTCTCCCCATCTTTCCCTTAGTGGTCTCTCTCCCCTAAAACTTTTTGCATACCATGCACACAGGAATTCTCCAAGGCCTTGTTCCTGACTCTCAAGCCAAATCCCCTACTCTCAAGGTAGAGTCCCGAAGCCCTGCCTCCTACACATAAGACATACTAAGACGCTGAGCCCTACTAACTACACCCAAAAGTCAGTCCTTCTGATCCCTGTATCGTGGTCTGCGCCGCCTGGCCATGCTACACTACGTGACTGGCAGGAGGGAGAGCTGTGCGCTACTCTCCTGCTGGGTCACTTTAAACTTGCACCCCCCCAGGCGGTGTACCCTAGGTGACTGCCTAAGTCGCCTATAGGACACGCCGGACCTAAATGGAACCCTGTACTCCGGCTGGGTACCTCCGCTTTCTAGCTGGAACATGGAAAAACCTCAGCACTTTTGCCCCAGTGTCAGGGTACCTGAGGTCTCTACCTCCGAGAGAGGTAGAGACTTAGACGTTTATCCGTCCGGACGCCATGTTTCTCCTGTTCCTCGCGGTCGACCCGTTCACATAAACGCCGGCCGCGAGGGAGTTACTTCCTTATGTAGCATGGTGCCCGGAGACCGACGTCATGACGCCAATCCGGAACGACCTGTCACTCAATCCGTTGGAGACCAATCAGGACTCGTCGGAGGCGTGTCTATCCTCTCTAGCCAGGGTATTTAAACATACTTCGCCCTGTTGCTCATTGCCCTGTCGTGGTTCTAGCCTGTCTAGTCACACAGTGCTCTGGTGTTTTTCAGTTATCCTTTTGGTTACGACCCGGCTTGTTTGACTTATTCTGTTTACCTCTGTTATCCTTGACCCAGCTTGTTACTCGCTTACCTGTCCTCTCGTTCCCTCGACCTCGGCTTGTCTCTGACCATTCTCTATACTCTCTGTACGTTAGTCCGGCCATTCTAAGGTCCGGTATACGTACCCTGTACCTGTTTGTATTTTGCGTGTTGGATCCCTGACCCGATCCTGACATTACGACAGGGCCAATGGATCCTGCAGGTACAAACAGTCAGGTTTGTCCCTCTGATTCCAGGTTTGATGCCATGGAACACAGAATGGACCAAATGGCCTTAGCACTACAGGCGTTATTATCTCGTGCTAATAACCCACCAGAGGAGACGCGTACTACTCCAATTTCCTCTGTAAATTCAGGCCTAGAGGTAGCCACTGTAGGTGCCTCTTCCCGTATTACCCCACCAGTACGTTATGGTGGTTCACCGGAGAAGTGTCGTGGTTTTTTAAACCAGATCAGTATTCATTTTGAATTGCAACCTCGCTCCTATCCTACCGATAGGGCAAAGGTTGGATTTATTATCACCTTACTCATTGAGAAAGCTCTGAGATGGGCCAACCCATTATGGGAGAACGATAACCCGTTGGTATATAATTATAATGCCTTTGTAGCTGCCTTTAGAAGAACTTTTGACCCGCCTGGTAGGAAGGTCAATGCAGCCAGATTACTGTTGCGCCTGAGACAGGAGAACCGAACACTTGTGGATTATGCACTAGAGTTCAGGTCTCTGGCGGCAGAAGTCAAGTGGAATGAGCAGGCTTATATAGATGTATTTTTGAACGGGTTATCAGATGTTATCCTTGACGAAGTTGCTACTAGGGAGCTGCCTGAGAATTTAGAGGACTTAATTTCGTTCATTTCTCGCATTGATGAGCGTTTAAGAGAGAGACAGAACACTCGAGAGAGGAATCTTAGACCTACCTTGAAGTTAGCACCCGCATTTCAAAGTCCTGATTCCAATACCTCACTGTTTCCTGAACCTATGCAGATAGGCAATACTTGCCTTTCAGAGGAGGAGAGACAGTACAGGAGAAGGGAGGGATTATGTATGTATTGTGGAGTCAGAGGTCACTTGCGCCTGAATTGTCCTATTCGCTCGGGAAACGCCCGCACCTAAGTTTCTCTAGAGGACAGGCCTTGGGTGTTTCTATTTTGTCCTCTACTCATGATATTAAAAATCACAGGTTGCTGTTACCAGTTTCTTTAACGTGGGAGAAGGGAGTGCTAAAGACCATGGCCTTGATAGATTCCGGTGCTGCTGAGAACTTTATCGACCAAGCCTTTGCTACTAAACACACTATCCCATCCCAGTTAAGAAAGATACCTTTGGCCGTTGAGGCCATAGATGGTAGACCGCTACTCGAGCCTGTTATCTCGCGTGAGACTATACCTATTAACTTAACTGTTGGTATCTTACACGAGGAGAACTTATCACTTATGCTCATTTCGTCTCCTTCTGTTCCCATAGTTCTGGGGTACCCATGGTTAAGGAGACATAATCCTATTATCGATTGGGAGTTAGGGGAAATACTCTCATGGGGTCAGGGTTGTCAGGAGAGGTGTTTACGCAGGGTATCCCCATTGGCTGTAATTAACACACCAGACAGTTCTACCCAGTCTAAGGGGATACAGATACCTCCTCTATACCTGGATTTAAAAGCAGTGTTCGACAAGAAGAACGCTGATACGCTACCCCCACACAGGACATTTGATTGTAAAATTAATCTATTGCCTGGTACCATGCCGCCCAGGGGTCATGTATACCCTCTATCCACTAAAGAGAATGCTGTTTTAGAGGAGTATATTCAGGAGAATTTAGACAAGGGATTCATTAGGAGATCTTCCTCTCCTGCCGGGGCTGGATTTTTTTTTGTTAAAAAGAAGGATGGTTCACTCAGACCTTGCATCGATTACCGAGGTTTGAATAAAATAACCATCAGAAATGCCTATCCTATTCCCCTGATTACCGAGCTCTTTGACCGGCTAAAGGATTCTAAAATTTTCACCAAGTTGGATCTCAGTGGGGCATATAACTTGGTGAGAATTCAGCAAGGCCACGAGTGGAAGACAGCGTTTAATACCCGCTATGGTCATTATGAGTACACGGTCATGCCCTTTGGTCTTTGCAACGCACCTGCAGTTTTTCAAGATTTGATTAACGAAGTTCTTAGGGAATTCCAACATGATTGTGTTATTGTCTACCTGGATGACATACTCATACACTCTAGAGAGATTGAGACTCACCATAGACAGGTCAGAAAGGTGTTACACAAACTTCTGCAACACGGTTTATACTGTAAGTTGGAGAAATGCAGTTTTGACCAGACCCAGATAGACTTTCTGGGATACGTGATTTCTGGGGAAGGCTTTAAGATGGATCCTGACAAACTCCAGTCTATTCTAGATTGGCCATTGCCTAAGGGACTCAAGGCTATTCAGAGGTTTATTGGGTTCTCCAATTATTATTGGCGCTTCATTAAGGGTTACTCGTCTATTATTGCGCCCATTACCAATATGACCAAACAGGGGGCGGATACTAAGACATGGTCTACTGAAGCTCTCGTTGCTTTCAAGAATCTCAAAGAACTTTTTGCCTCTGCCCCAATTTTAGTCCATCCTGATACGACTTTGCCGTTTCTACTCGAGGTCGATGCCTCTGAGACAGGAGTAGGTGCGGTTCTGTCACAAAGGTTAGGGGTGGATAAACCACTACACCCGTGTGGTTTTTTTTCCAAGAAACTTTCTGGGCCTGAGAGCAGATATGACATCGGAGACAGTGAACTGTTAGCGGTCATTAAAGCCTTAAAGGAGTGGAGACATTTATTGGAGGGGACCTTACACCCTATTACTATTTTGACGGACCACAAAAACTTGTCCTATATTGGGGAGGCCAAGCGTCTGTCTTCTAGGCAAGCGCGTTGGTCCTTATTCCTGACTCACTTCAATTATGTGCTGACTTACAGACCTGGTTCTAAGAACTCTAAAGCCGATGCTTTATCTCACCAATATGAACCTTCTACGATACCGGAGCCGGTTCTTTCTTCTGTAGTTCCGAAATGCAATATTGTTGCTAATACGAATCTCAGGATTCACTCCCCGTTACTGGCCAAGATCACTAAGCTGCAACATCTAGCACCTAAACAGACTCCTGCGGGTCGACATTTCGTTCCTCCTGCTCTTCAACTGGAACTGTTGCAGTGTCTCCATAACAGCAAGATGGCGGGACATCCTGGTATTCGCAAAACATTTGCTTTGATCTCCAAAGACTTCTGGTGGCCTGCTTTACGTAAAGATACTAAAGATTTCATCGCTGCTTGTGAGGTTTGTACTGAAACCAAACAACCCCATACACTCCCTTGTGGATTCCTGCATCCCTTAGAGGTTCCAGAGAAACCATGGTCCTGTTTGGCCATGGACTTTATTGTCGATCTACCTATCTCTAAAAAACAGACTGTTATTCTCACCGTGGTTGACAGATTCACTAAGATGGCTCACTTCATTCCTCTGCCTAAACTACCGTCTTCTCCCGAATTGGCAGAGATATTCGCTAGGGAGATTTTTCGTCTACATGGGATACCCTCCCAAATTGTATCTGACAGAGGCTCTCAATTTATTTCCCGATTTTGGAGGGCCTTCTGTTCACAACTAGGTATCAAGTTGAACTTTTCTTCTGCCTATCATCCTCAGTCTAACGGAGCTGCTGAACGTACCAACCAAAAAATCGAACAATATTTGCGATGTTTTGTTTCCGAACACCAGGACGATTGGGTCGGTTTGATTCCTTGGGCGGAGTTTGCACACAACAATCTCGTCTGCGATTCTACTCATTCAAGCCCCTTCTTCATGAATTATGGCTTTCATCCGTCTATTCTTCCTTCGGCTTCTCCTTCCCAGGGGGTGCCGTCGGTTGATGTTCATGTGGCCAATTTGAGGAAGTTGTGGGACCAAACTCGACAAATTCTTATGCACAACTCCATGCTGGTTAAGAAACACGCTGATAAACGTAGAAGGGCGGCTCCGGTCTTTGTTCCAGGTGATAGGGTATGGTTGAGCACAAGGAACATCCGTTTAAAAGTGCCCTCCATGAAGTTCGCTCCCCGTTATATTGGTCCTTACAGGGTACTGACTCGAATCAATCCAGTTGCGTACCGTCTAGCTCTTCCTACTACCTTACGCATCCCTAACTCGTTTCATGTTTCATTGCTGAAACCACTTATATGCAACAGATTTTCCTCCACAACAGCCCCTCCTCGCTCTGTTCAGGTGGAGGGTCAGGAGGAGTATGAGGTTAACTCTATTATTGATTCTCGAATCTCACGGGGGAAGGTTCAATATCTGGTCGATTGGAAGGGTTATGGTCCTGAAGAGAGGAGTTGGGTACCTCAAGAGGATGTTCATGCTCCTCGTCTCCGCAGGGCATATCACTCCCGCTTCCCATCTCGTCCCGGTTCCTTCCGCCCGGTGGGCGTATCTGAGAGGGGGGGTACTGTCAGGGTACCTGAGGTCTCTACCTCCGAGAGAGGTAGAGACTTAGACGTTTATCCGTCCGGACGCCATGTTTCTCCTGTTCCTCGCGGTCGACCCGTTCACATAAACGCCGGCCGCGAGGGAGTTACTTCCTTATGTAGCATGGTGCCCGGAGACCGACGTCATGACGCCAATCCGGAACGACCTGTCACTCAATCCGTTGGAGACCAATCAGGACTCGTCGGAGGCGTGTCTATCCTCTCTAGCCAGGGTATTTAAACATACTTCGCCCTGTTGCTCATTGCCCTGTCATGGTTCTAGCCTGTCTAGTCACACAGTGCTCTAGTGTTTTTCAGTTATCCTTTTGGTTACGACCCGGCTTGTTTGACTTACTCTGTTTACCTCTGTTATCCTTGACCCGGCTTGTTACTCGCTTACCTGTCCTCTCGTTCCCTCGACCTCGGCTTGTCTCTGACCATTCTCTATACTCTCTGTACGTTAGTCCGGGCATTCTAAGGTCCGGTATACGTACCCTGTACCTGTTTGTATTTTGCGTGTTGGATCCCTGACCCGATCCTGACACCCAGTCACCATGACTTGACTGGGGGTCCTCTTGGAGCCTCTCCATCCTGGAGAAGGACAGGGGACTAGCTCTATTCCCTCCCAGGGACTGGATGACACACAGTCCTGGGAGATCTAGTCTTTACAAGGACTTTCTCCGCCGAATCCACCACGAGCTGGAACAAGGTGCTAAGCAGTGATTATGGCCCTTGCCCTCCCAGTAACTAGACTACACGTAGTTCTAGGAGTACAACTGGTATAATACATCCAAACACAGCCTGAGATAATTGTGTTAAAGACTGGTAAGCTAATTATCTCCCAGGACCAGAGAGGCAAACGCAAAAATATAAAAACATAAAAATACCCCAAAACATAACATAAAATACCCCACTGATAATATATCTTCAAATATCCCTGATCTGAGCGCATAAGTTCTCCAAATAGTGCTCAGATCCATGCAGTTTAGGGGAAACGCCACTGTGTTAAATTTCTTACCGGCGGCACACGTGATCCTATGCCCAAAATGGTTCCAGAGCATTTGGTGCTTTTGCCGGTCAACATTCGGGAGCTCCTGTGGCCGCAATATCGGGTGCTCCGTCTGGCTCTTAGTCTCAGACACCTTCCTTCCAAAAAGTGCTCTACTGGCGGATTTCAAAGTGGTTCAAAACCGCAAACCAAGTTGTCCGTGAACCGCACGGTCACCTCATGCCGAAAACAGTTCCATAACATTCGCAGCTAAGTCCCACTAAGGTGACCGGGAACCCACAAAGTCCTCATACTGAATTTAGTTCCATAGTGGTCGCAGCTAAGTACCGCTAGGACTATTCGTGGGTTTGGTTCATGTGAATGGCCGCCAGAGAGCCAGCGTTTGGTTCCATTCGCATGAAGGGAGAGTACTGAACCAGGGGCACCCAGGAAAAGCTGTTAATGGCGGTTGGGCGAGTAACTCCCAAAAGGTGTCCCAGACCTGGACCATAGTCAATGGGCAGGAGGCAAGCTTCTACACTCCTCCAAGAGTCAGTGGCAAATGTACGTGGGAAGGAGCGTTTTTCATAATCCCTTCTGTCACTTACCTCAGCGCTGGTTCAGGCCCGCCTCCGCTCCTCTCAAAACTCCATAGGTCTTTCCCATGACATTGGCGGGGGGATATAATGCGCATGCACAACACTCACTGAGCTCGCATTAGGACTTCACCCATAGGAAAGCATTGTGTATTGCTTTCCTATGGGGTTTTGGGTGACGTTGGATGCTGTTTTTGAGTACTAAGTCTACCTCTAGTGACTCTGCATGAGGACATCTAGCATCAGAGAAAACAAGGCCCATAGGAAAGCATTGAGGCACCTACTGGGCATTTTATTGTTAGGAACATAGCTTTTTATTTCTACCACTATAGTTTTCGTTAAATAACATAATTATGAAGGTAGGCAAATGCGTATATACAGCAAAATTATTTATTTATTCAGTTTGCATAAATTGTTTGCTCAGCAGGTACTGTCATAACTGCATGTTGATGATATCGATAAGAGTGCGTAAATGTAAAAGTTCAACCTGAAGAGCATCTTATGTTATGGAATTCCAAATATGAAACATATATTGCCCAATTGAGGAAGTGTGTAAAACAACAATTAGAGAGATGCTAAAATGAAAATGACAATCGAGTCAATTTCCTGCTTTCAGAGATCATTTAAAAGTCAAGTTTTATAAATAATAATTGTATTTTAAAAGGTTTAGTGACCACACATTTTGAAGGAAATGTTTATTCGGTACAAGAAAGCTAATTTTCTCCTAAATAACTACTCAGACATGGAAAAATAAATTGTGCGTTGAATGTCAAACTGGCAATCTAACACAAAAAGTCCAACAAAATAACTCAGAAAATAACGTAAAACATGCAACATATATATAAAAATGTATATACAGTCATGTGAAAAGGAAAGTACGCAATCTTTGAATTCCATGTTTTACATATCAGAACGTAATAACCGTCATCTGTTCCTTAGCAGGTCTTAAAATTAGGTACATACAACCTCAGATGAACAACAAGACATGACATATTACACTGTGTCATGATTTATTTAACAAAAAATAAAGCCAAAATGCTGAATTTATTTGTAAAAAACGAACTACACCTTATGATTCAAAAGTTTGTAGAACCACTGCAGCAGCAATATCTTGAAGTAATTATTTTCTGTAGGACTTTACCGGTCTCTCACATCGTTGTGAAGGCATTCTGTACCACTCTTCTTTACAGCGTTGCTTCAGTTTATTGAGGTTAGCGCGCATTTGATTATGCACATACCATTTATGGTCCAGCTACAGCATATCAATCGGGTTCAGGTCTAGATTTTGACGTAGCCATTGTAACACATTGATTCTTTTCCTTTCCAGCCTTTTTGTTGTAAATTTGTGATACCATAACTTGTTACCAACCATGTCCAGAGCTGGACCACATAGTTAGTCATGTATAGAGAGAGGATAATCAAATAGGAGCCTGTTATGGCACAAGACAAAAAATTGTTGTGTCACAATGGTCCAGATAATACCAGCATCAATGAGAGATTCCAGGGATCTCCCTTAGGGCTTAACCCTTGAAGTTCGACAGTCACAAAGAAAAGAGAGGTATACAGGTACACATAAAGTGGCGCTGAAGTCCTTTCCTGGAAGTAAATATAGTAGTCTACTATTAGTCTGTACACAGATATAGAACCAAAAGTAGGGTAGGTATCTAGAGATATTAAGAAATAGAGAGTATAATCAGTAAGTGCAATCATAAAGAAGCCCAACCTTGACCCTAACTCCCCTTCCAACTACCGTCCTATCTCGCTACTGCCTTTTGCATCCAAGATCCTTGAAAGAGTTGCGTATGCGAGATTGACAGATTTCCTCAAGTCCAATTCTCTGCTAGATCCGCTTCAGTCTAGTTTTCGCGCTTAGCACTCTGTGGAAACGGCACTGACCAAAGTATCCAATGTTCTGCAAAATCTCGTGGTCACTACTCTATCCTAACTCTCCTTGACCTTTCTGTGGCTTTTGACACTGTTGATCATCAACAGCTTCTTCTTATCCTCCGCAATATCGGTCTATATGATATTGCTCTCTCCTAGTGCTCCTCCTACCTCTCCTAGCGCTCTTTCAGTGTTTCTTTCTCTGGCTCTGCTTCTTCTCCCCAACTCCTCTCTGTTGGTGTTCCCCAAGGTCCAGTCCTTGGTCCCCTATTGTTCTCCATCTATACTGCCTCCCTTGGTAAACTCTTTAGCTCCTTTGGTTTCCAATATAATTTCTATGCTGATGACACGCAAATCTATCTGTCCTCTCCTTATCTCTCCCTGTCCCTCTTGACTAGTGTCTCTGACTGCCTCTCTGCTATTTCTAACTGGATGGCTGCCCACTTCCTTAAACTGAACTTGACCAAAACTGAAATTCTGGTCTTTCCTCCCTCAAGTGTTGCTACTCCTTTGTCTGTCTGTCTCCAAGTCAACGGTGCCAACATCAGCTCCACCATGCAGGCTCGCTGCCTAGGTGTTCTCCTTGACTCCGACCTCTCCTTCAGCCTCATGTTCAGTCTATCACCAAATCCTGCCGCTTCCATCTCAAAAACATTGCGCGCATCCGACCCTACTTAACGTCAGATGCGACTAAGGTGCTTGTCAATTCCACTGTCCTTTCTCGCCTTGACTAGTGTAATCCACTTCTCAGTGGTCTTATGTGTGGCAGCAAGGCTCATCTTCCTGTCTGCTCACACTGCCCATGCCTCACCCTTCTGTCAGTCCCTACATTGGCTTCCTGTAAGCTATAGGGCTCAATTTAAAATTCTGGTTTTTGCTTTCAAAACTCTACATAATGCTGCTCCCACCTATCTATAAGTATGTCCCGTCTAGGCCCTTATGCTCTGCTGAAGACTTACGTCAATGTTCTGTCTGTACTCCCACCTCTGATGCTCGCCTTCAAGACTTCTCGAGGGCTGCACCATTCCTGTGGAACTCACTTCCCTCCTCCGTTAGATGCTCACCCATTTCTTCATAAAAGCGTATAAATTAAACTGTTAATAGCTCACAACTGATTCCTCTCTTGCAACTGTCATTAGTCTAGTACTATCCTTTCCGTTTGTGTCACTTTACCCCACTCCCTCTGGTATTTAAGCTCATTGAACAGGGCCTTTAACTCCTCTGTTCCTGTGTGTCCAACTTATCTGGTTACAACTACATGTTTGTTCGTCCACCCACTGTAAAGCGCTGCAGTATTTTTTTTGGCGCTATATAAATAATAACATAATAATAATAATAATAATAATAATAATAATAATAAACTTATAATGGTTAACTTCTATGTCTAGAGAAGAGACTCTGAGTATGGTCTCAATCACCTTTTTGGTATAAATAAATAAAACAAGTTTTATTGAGGTGGCTCTAATAGGACATAAGAACCAGAAGTGGTACAGGTGATGTATACATATAGACATTTAGATAAGTACTAATGCCTAAATTGTACATCTGCCAGTTAGTGATGTACCGAACTGTTCGCCAGCGAATAGTTCCCGGCGAACATAGCGTGTTCGCGTTCGCCACGGTGGGCGAACACATGCGCGGTTCGATCCGCCCCCTATTCGTCATCATTGAGTAAACTTTGACCCTGTGCCTCACGGTCAGCAGACACATTCCAGCAAATTAGCAGTAGACCCTCCCTTCCAGACCCTCCCACCTCCTGTACAGCATCCATTTTAGATTCATTCTGAAGCTGCATTCTTAGATAGAGGAGGGAAAGTGTAGCTGCTGCTCAATTGATAGCTAGGCTAGGGTATTCAGTGTCCACTACAGTCCTGAAGGACTCATCTGATCTCTGCTGTAAGGACAGCACCCCAAAAAGCCCTTTTTAGGGCTAGAACATCAGTCTGCTTTTTCTTTTTTTTTTCTGTGTAATGTAATTGCAGCTTCTGTGTCAGGCTCACAGTGGATACTGTGCCCATTTGCCCAGTGCCACCACTCATATCTGGTGTCACAATAGCATAAGCTTGCATTTAAAAACAAAAAAAAATAGATTGAATAGTAGTTAGTTGTCTGCAGGCGTTTGGGTGTCAGGCCTTCAGCGTGTACTCTGCCAACCTCTGCCAGTGTACTTTGCCACTCATATCTGGTGTCACTATAGCGTGCCTTTAAAACCAAAAAACTTTTTTCACTGTTATAGATTGAATAGCAGTTAGTTGTCTTCAAGCGGGTGTCAGGCCTACAGCGTGTACTCAGTCAGTGTCCTTAACCCCTTAAGGACCAAACTTCTGGAATAAAAGGGAATCATGACATGTCACACATGTCATGTGTCCTTAAGGGGTTAAAGCGGGTGTCAGTCCTTCAGCGTGTGCTCTGCCAACCTCTGCAAGTGCACTTTGCCACTCATATCTGGTGTCACTATAGCGTGCCTTTAAAAAGAAAAAAAGTTTTTCACTGTAAGCTAATAGCAGTCAGTGTCCTTAAAGCGGGTGTCAGGCCTTCAGCGTGTACTCTGCCAACCTCTGCAAGTGCACTTTGCCACTCATATCTGGTGTCACTATAGAGTGCCTTTAAAAAGAAAAAAAGTTTTTCACTGTAAGCTAATAGCAGTCAGTGTCCTTAAAGTGGGTGTCAGGCCTTCAGCGTGTACTCTGCCAACCTCTGCAGGTGCACATTGCCACTCATATCTGGTGTCATAATAGCGTTGATTTAAAAACAAAAAATTTTTTTTCACTGTTATAGATTGAATAGCAGTTAGTTGTCTTCAAGCGGGTGTGTCAGGCCTACAGCGTGTACTCTGCCAACCTCTGCCACTGCACAGTGCCACTCATATCTGGTTGCACAGTAGCTTGCACGCATAGTACCACTAATAATAAAAAAATACGACAGGCAGAGGCACGCCATCCCGCAGGGGCCATCGTGGTCGTGGTGCTGTGATTCCCTTTTGCTCTAGAATAATGCCCAGTTTTCAGAGGCCACGTACCCTGAACTTGAAAAAGTTCTGAGGACATAGTTGACTGGCTAACACAGGACACCCAATCTTCTACAGCTTCCGCTCGGAACCTTGACGCACCATCCTCCTCCAGCTTAGCTTCGGGCACCTCTCAAGATACCACTCACCCGCCTGCTGCCACCACCAACACTAGCACCACAGCCGCTTCACTTGGTATGTCAGAGGAGTTATTTAAACATCCGTTTGAAGAAATGAGTGATGCGCAACCATTATTGCCAGAGGATGTAGATAAAAGGGATATATGCATTATACACATGGACGTACGGTGTGATGATGATGATGATGTTGTACCCCCTGCTGCTTCCTTTGCTGAGTTGTCAGATACAAGTGAAATGGTTGATGATGACGATGCGTCCATGGATGTCACGTGGGTGCCCGCTCGGCAAGAAGAAGAACAGGGCGAAAGTTCAGATGGGGAGACAGAGAGGAGGAGGAGGAGACGAGTTGGAAGCAGGGGGAGGTCGTCACAAGGAGCTAGTGGCACAGTCAGACAGCATGCATCGGCACCCGGGGTCAGCCCGACAGCACGCCAATCAACGCATGCTGTGTCCACCACCAGAATGCCGTCATTGCAGAGCTCAGCAGTGTAGCATTTTTTTTGTGTGTCTTTCTCTGACAACAGCGATGCCATTTGCAACCTGTGCCAAAAGAAACTGAGTCGTGGGAAGTCCAACACCCACCTAGGTACAACTGCTTTGCGTAGGCACATGATCGCACATCAAACGCCTATGGGATCAACACATGAGTACAAGCAGCACACAAACTCAAAGCCGCCATCCTCCTCCTGGTCCAGCATCTTCAGCCACGTCAACCACTGCTGTCCTCCTTGCCCCCTCTCAACCATCCGCCACTCCGTCTCTCGCCTTGAGCAGTTCCTGCTCATCTGCCCACAGTCCGGTGTCTATCAAGGACATGTTTGAGCCAATGTCAGAAAGTCACCCCCTTGCCCAGCGTCTGACAGCTGGCTTGTCTGAACTATTAGCCCGCCAGCATTTACCATACAAGCTGGTGGAGTCTGAGGCGTTCAAAAAAATTGTAGCTATTGGGACACCGCAGTGGAAGGTACCCGGACGAAATTTCTTTTCACAAAAGGCAATCCCCAACCTGTACTCGATTGTGCAAAAGGAAGTAATGGCATGTCTGGCACACAGTGTTGGGGCAAGGGTTCATCTGACCACGGATACCTGGTCTGCAAAGCATGGTCAGGGCAGGTATATCACCTACACTGCGCATTGGGTAAACCTGCTGACGGCTGCCAAGCATGGAATGCGTGGCTCTGCAGAGGAGTTGGTGACACCGCCACGACTTGCAGTCAGGCCTGCTGCCACCTCCTCTACTCCTTCTACTCCATCCACTTCCATAACCTCCTCGGCTGAGTCCTCTTCTGCTGCTGCGTCTTGCTCCACATCAACGGCACCCCCCAGCTCCCCAGGTACTATTCCACATTCCGGATACGGCAGTGTCACACCGTCTTGGGTTTCACTTGCTTGAAAGCAGAGAGTCACACCGGACAAGCACTCCTGTCCGCCCTGAACACACAGGTGGAAAAGTGGCTGACTCCGCAGCAACTGGTTTGTGACAACGGAAAAAATTTGTTGGCGGCATTGAAGTTGGGCAAGTTGACACATGTGCCGTGCATGGCACATGTGTGTAATCTGATCGTACAACGCTTTGTGCATAAGTACACAGGCTTACAGGACGTCCTGAAGCAGGCCAGGTAGGTGTGTGGCCATTTCAGGCGTTCCTACATGGCCATGGCGCACTTTGCAGATATCCAGTGGCGAAACAACATGCCAGTGAAGCGCTTGATTTGCGACAGCCCGACACGTTGGAATTCAACACTCCTAATGTTCGACCGCCTGCTCCAACAAGAAAAAGCCGTTAATGAATATTTGTATGACCGGGGTGCTAGGACAGCCTCTGGGGAGCTGGGAATTTGTTTGCCACGTTACTGGATGCTCATGCGCAATGCCTGTAGGCTCATGAGTCCTTTTGTGGAGGTGACAAACCTAGTCAGTCGAACCGAAAACACCATCAGCGACATCATACCATTTGTTTTCTTCCTGGAGCGTGCCCTGCAAAGAGTGCTGGATCAGGCCGTAGATGAGCGTGAAGAGGAAGAGGAAGAGTTGTGGTCACCATCACCACCGGAAACAGCCTTATCTGCATCGCTTGCTGGACCTGCGGCAACGCTGGAAGAGTATTGTGAGGAAGAGGAGTCAGAGGAGGAATGTGTCATGGCCGTTACCAGTAATTCCTGTCTCTTCCGGGTTGACGGACTGTAGCCACACCCCCTCTCTGACGCGGTCTCATTACGCTACATAATGCGACCGCGCCAGACAACAGACGCTGGATTAATGAACAGCGTACCGCGGAATTAAACCGGCTGCCACTCTTCTCTACAACTTACCTGTGTACCGAACCGGACTTGTACTCGACTGACCTCCTTCTCCTTCCCTCGATCACGGCTAGTACTTTGACTCCTCTCGACCTTTCTCCAACGGAACCTCCCCGAAGGGGACTCTGGGACCAACTTCAACCTCTGGAAGCTAAGTTACCGTACTTGTGTTATACGAACTTTTCCCACAGACTTCTGAGCACTCAAGCTTCAGCCTGCTCTCACATTCTCCTATCATTATTGGAGTAATTCCTACTGATTAACCCTTCAGTCTCCAGCTGATACGTTTTCTACCAATTAAGCTAAAACAATTCTCTGCAGGTTAAACTCCATTACTTTTCCTTTATTGAATTATTGCTGCAATTCAATTGTATAAGATAGTCTAAGAATCCACTCACCAATACTGAAGCATTTAAAGATACAGTACCTATGTTTTCTTCAATCAAAATATTAAAGACACAGTACCAGTGAATTCTCTAGTGAACTGTCATCTCTTTATTTTCCTCAATAATTTCACATTCACATCTATTTAGACTGAAATCTGCAGTTGAGCTCCATCTCAATCTATGTGAACGTAACAGAATGTGGCTTTGAGGAGGAGGAGGAAGACCAACCACAACAGGCATCCCAGGGTGCTCGTTGTCACCTATCTGGTACCCGTGGTGTTGTACGTGGCTGGGGGGAAGAACATATCTTCATTGAGATCACTGAGGAGGAGGAACGGGAAATGAGTAGCTCGGCATCCAACCTTGTGAGAATGGGGTCTTTCATGCTGTCGTGCCTGTTGAGGGACCCTCGTATAAAAAGGATGAAGGAGAATGACATGTACTGGGTGTCCACACTACTAGACCCCTGGTATAAGCAGAAAGTGGCGGAAATGTTACCAAATTACAACAATTCGGAAAGGATGCAGCATTTGCAAAATAAATTAAAAAGTATGCTTTACACAGCCTATAAGGGTGATGTCACAGCACAACGGGAATCTAACAGGGGAAGAGGTGAAAGTCATCCTCCTCCTCCCACGATCACGCCGGCAAGGACAGGACGCTTTAAAGACGTGTTGTTGATGGAGGACATGCGGAGCTTTTTAAGTCCTACGCATCGCCACAGCCCTTCGGGATCCACCCTCAGAGAACGACTCGACCGACAGGTAGCAGACTACCTCGTCTTAACTGCAGATATCGACACTCCGAGGAGCGATGAACCCCTTGACTATTGGGTGTGCAGGCTTGACCTGTGGCCTGAGCTATCCCAATTTGCGATAGAACTTCTGGCCTGCCCCGCTTCAAGTGTCCTGTCAGAAAGGACCTTCAGTGCAGCAGGAGGTATTGTCACTGAGAAGAGAAGTCACCTAGGTCAAAAAAGTCTAGATTACCTCACCTTTATTAAGATGAATGAGGGATGGATCCCAAAGGGACTGACAGTGGGCGATACATTCGACTAAAAAAGGCCTGATTAGCTGCCTTGGGCTAAAAATGGTACACACGCTGCTGTATTTTAGCTCTGAATGCCGGTTGACTTGCGTGACTTATCCGCCACCGACTAGAGTTCAAGCCACAATGTTTTAGGGCACTTTCTGCCTGGGAAACAAACATCAATTGTTATGGCCGCTGCTACAGCAGCGGCTGCAACAATACCTAATTTTTCAGGCATGTGTACATGCCTAATTTTTCGGTCCTCTGGTGCAGCACTGTGGCTTCAAAAACCAAACCAAAAAAAAGGCACATAACAGGGATCAAACTGATATGAATAGTACTACTTAACACACCACTCCTATCTGGTGGCACATTAGATTGCACGCGCAGTGCCCCAAATTTGAAGTAGGAGAACCGACCAAGCATCTTTTTCCATCTCCCGCTTCCTAAAATCGATGCCATATACACGTCCCCTGATAGGGTGCCAGCTCGTTATTCTCTTGGGCGCTAGCTCATTATTCTATTTTTCACTTTACTAGGGACACTTTACTGCACTATGGGAACTTAGACCCACTCTTTGTCTTGCACACTGTTATTCCGAGCCAGCTTCTGTGATGGGAAATCAGGCTGTCATCTAAACGTTTAGATTGAGCTTTAGCTTAGAACACCCTTGAAGGTGTTTAAGGAGATTAGGGCTAGTTTAGAGGATTAGGGCTAGTTTAGACCTCTCTGAGTCTTTATAGCCTTTCTACCTATCCAGCATTTCTGGAAACTAGCTAAGAGAAAGGGTGGCTGTGTGTCTGTGATACATTTAACTTTATTTCACCTTATTGACACTTTATCACTCCGGTCTCCATACTCTCTGCCTATACCCATTTATTTAGAGGGAATTTCCTTGCCCCTGGCAATATTATATAATAGGTAATAGTATTACCATTATTACACAATTAGCCACTATAGGGGAATGAGTATAGTATCCCTTTGTTATTTATAAATGATACAATAAAGACTTTTGTCCATTACTCAATTTACTTTAACAAAGGGTACTAACCAAGGTATTAGGAAGCATTACTCTGCTTTCCCTTTCTCCCTCTATTATACATCTATGCTCACTAGGATTTGTAGGTATCACTTTATTATAGTTGTCTAACCTTTTCCTATGCCAGTTTTAGATCTCCTTCTTGCGAGATATTTTCTTTTTTCTGTTTATTAGCATACTTTCAGGGACCCTTGGTGTTGTACGTGGCTGGGTGGAGGAAGAGACCTTCAATGACATCAGTGAGGACAAGGAATGGACATGGCTAGCTTGGTATCCAACCTTGTGCAAATGGGGAGTTTGTGGTTGTGCAAATGGACTGTTTGTGGTTGTTTGCGGTGCGTTAAACGGGGAGTTTGGTCTGTCACTGTGAAGCGGGCGTAACCCTTACACTACCTGATCGATACAACATCATACAGTAGGTCCCCCATCATTATTTTTATGGCCCCCACCCACCGCTCACGGGTGGGGGCGGGCGGGAGGACAGTAGGTCCCCCCCATTGTGATTTGTGGCCCCCACCCACCGCGCAGGGGTGGGGGTCAGGGGTGGAGGACAGTAGGTCCCCCCCCCCTTATCCTTATTTACTGAATATTCCCCTGTATAAAAATGTTTGGCATTTAGTGAATATTCCCTAGTCTGCTCTGTGTCAGTGTGTATCAGGGTCCCTGAGGACAGGTGTCAATCCATATCTGCCAAGTGACCCTATGTAGAGGGAACAGTCCCTATTCTGCTCTGTGTCAGTGTGTATCAGGGTCTCTGAGGACAGGTGTCAATCCATATCTGCCAAGTGACCCTAAGTAGGGGGAACAGTCCCTATTCTGCTCTGTGTCAGTGTGTATCAGGGATCCTTAGGATAGGTGTCAATCCATATCCGCCAAGTGACCCTATGTAGGGGGAACAGTCCCTATTCTGCTCTGTGTCAGTGTGTATCAGGGTATCTGAGGACTGGTGTCAATCCATATGTCAAGGTGACAATATGTCATATGTCAGGTGTCAATCCATATCCATTGTGATTCAGGAATGTTAGGTGATTTATTCCCTTTATGGATTAAAGCCAGACTCTGCATCAACTGTGTAATTTTCCATGTGAGTTTTGTCATGGATCCCTCTCCGGCATGCCACAGTCCAGGTGTTAGTCCCATTGAAACAACTTTTGCATCACTATTGTGGCCAGAAAGAGTCCCTGTGGGTTTTAAAATTTGCCTGCCCATTGAAGTCTATGGCGGTTCGCCCAGTTCGCCGGTTCGCGAACGTTTGCGGAAGTTCGCGTCCGCCGTTCGCGAACCGAAAATTTTGTGTTCGCGACATCACTACTGCCAGTATGCTACCGAGGAAACAAAAGAAGAAAGTCCCTTGTGGAATGGAAAAGTAATTTTCTTAAGTGCAGTGACTTATTCTCTGCAGTATGTAAGCATGTTCGAATGCAAAACTCGGCCCTATCTGTGTGGATTCATATGCATTCAATGGGTGGCAATTTAGTGTACTGAGTTAGTGTGCTGCCAAATTACTTTTCAAATAACCACAGATAGTAAGTAGTATGAGGGAAGAGAGAGAATGTAGGAACTGTCAGTAAAATACTTGCATAAAACTAAACTATTCAAAACCTCTCTCCCTGTTAAGCTTTATAAATAGACATAGGAGGAAATGTTCAAAGTGAAAATAAAAATTAATAATTAGAGCAACATGCTAAACCATTAGTGCATCAAAATATAGTGCTCAGTGCAAAAATAAACACCCAAAGCTTCAAACGCCCGTCTAGCTAGTCACCCTCTACCATATGTACTCAGAAACCTTCATCCTACCGAGGGAACCCACTTTGCATGGCATATAATTCTAACCTGACCACAGACACAAACCCCATCTTCACCAATCCTGTTGAAAGTTTTGTTTCTGATCATTAGAGAAGTGTCCGAGCACACTGTTGGACTAAGACTTGGGTGCAACTCTACTTAAAACGCAACATGCACAAACCACTGATACTCCTGTTCATATGAACATACAAATGCCTGGTCTGACCAAAATGCAGCTGAATCAGACATGTAAAGGGCAATATAATGTTGTATTTTGCATGATTTCTACATTATCACTGACGTTCGCACTCTGGGCACAAGAGCTCAGTTATCACTTGGGTTGTCTTCCATTATACTGTGATGCACATTGTGTTCACTATAAAAATTAAAAAAGAAACACAAGTAGGGACACATTGTCAGGTTGCTATATGCTCGGTGGGGGGTAACCCCTATGATTAAAGTAACATAAAAAGTGAGTGGGCATGGGCAATTGACAACCCTCTTACACCTCTTACCATAAAAAAAAACAAAAATATTTCCCATTCATTCAGTCTATAGCATCAGTGATCATTCAGTGTGGAAAAATACAGTGCCCTATCATCAGAACTTACTGTACTTATAGTCCTCTGAACAATTCCACAAATTCAGACTAAATTAGTATTCTTATTTATTAACATGTAATAGGTAATGCAAAACTTAAATTTCATTCTCTTTAAACACTGCATCTATAAAAACACATATTGTTTGAATATTTCTGTGTTTGTACCATGCACCTGAAATTGATTAAACATTTTTTTTTTAAATGTAACACTTAATACTATGCAGGCAGGCTCATGTACATTACGTTGGCATTAATTATACCACCTGCCAAGTCATGGGTTTACAGTAAAAGGGTGAGGTTTGTATAGTAATTATGAAAAGCACTTTCATATGTATTGCTCTTAAACTGTAATTATTGCAGTACCTTATGTAAACATTACAGGCTTTTATTTAAAGGGACATTAAACATCAGAACCACTACACCTGGGTGCAGTGCTTCAGGTGCATAGGGGCTGTTTCTTAGAAAAAGTAGTGTCTACATTTGTTCCTAAGGACACCTCTAGTGGCTGTCTCTCATCAGCAGTGCCGTCGCTAGGGGGGGGGGGGGGGGGGGGCAGAGGGGGCCATGGCCACCCCTACATCATGCTGTGCCCCCCCTTGGGCCCCCCCAAATGCCAGCAACCTACTGGCTATGTGTTTAAATGATATTCCCTCGGCTGTAACAGCCTGTTACAGCCCGAGGGAATGCAGGGCAGAGCAGCTGGAGCGCTGGGTCAGGTGTTGTCTGGGGCCGGAGAGAGCACTGACAGGCTCCAGGGCCGTCTTTAACACGGGGCAAATGGGGCAGCTGCCCCGGGCCCAGTTACTCAGGGGGGCCCAAAGCAGCTGCCCCGTGGGCCCTGCTGCCCTCTACAATTTTTTTTTTCCCCCAGTACACTAAGAAGGCTCACCAGGTGGCCCATGCACTGACGGCCACCCGGTGGGGCTTTGTAAGCAGGATTCCAGTCGTACGCTGTGTCCCTTTAACAGCGCGACCTGCCCCATGCTTTTCGGCAGCACTGGGAGGATGTGACGGCTGCGCGTCACTTCCTCCCAGTGAAAACAGAGCCGAGCGGGAGAGATCAAGGAGGCAGTGAGGAGGGGGGCTGGGCTGGGAAAGCCAGCCCCTAACTCACAACGGCCTCAGCCACCACTCTGGACACCAAGGAAGGCACCCTTCAAGGTTGGAAACAGAAGGTAGGTTAAAAGTGTATTTTGTGCATGTAAATGTGTGTCAGTATGTCTGTCAGTGTGTGTGTGTGTTAGTATTTGGCAGTGTGTGTGTGTGTGTCAGTATGTCTGTCAGTGTGTGTGTGTGTTAGTATTTGGCAGTGTGTGTGTCAGTATGTCTGTCAGTGTGTGTTAGTATTTGTCAGTGTGTGCGTGTGTCAGTATGTCTGTCAGTGTGTGTGTGTTAGTATTTCAGTGTGTGTGTGTGTGTCAGTATGTCTGTCAGTGTGTGTGTGTTAGTATTTGTCAGTGTGTGTCAGTATGTCTGTCAGTTTGTGTGTATGTCCATCACTAACGCTGTCAGTGGATGTTTCTGTGTGTGTCAATATGTCTGTCAGTATGTGTCAGTATGTCTGTTACTGTGTGTGTCAGCATGTCTGTCAGTATATGTGTGTGTCCGTATGTCTGTTTGTGTCTGTATGTCTGTCTGTGTGTGTTAGTATGTGTGTGTGTGTCAATATAGTTATGTGTGTACATATGTTTGTGTGTACGTATCAGTATGCCCCGCCCCCGCCGTTAAGCAGCAGCCCATGCTGTTGTTGGAAAGCATGGAAGATGGCTGACCCCCAGCAACAGCCTCCAGTGACAGGTAGGCTTAATGTGTGTGTGTGTGTGTGTTTGTCTGCTAGTGAGGAAGTTTGTGTGTCTGTATGTATGGATTCAGCCTCCCTACCACCCTCCCCACCACCCTCAGCCTCATCACCCTCCCTACCGCCCTCAGCCAGCCTCCCCACCCTCCCTACCACCCTCAGCCTCCTCACCCTCCCTACCACCCTCAGCCTCCTCACCCTCCCCACCACCCTCAGCCTCACCACCCTCCCCACCACCCTCAGCCTCACCACCCTCAGCCTCCCTAACAACTTCAGCCTCACCACCCTCCCCACCACCCTCAGCCTCACCACTATCCCCACCACCCCCACCACCCTCAGCACCCCACAACCCTCAGCCTCCCCACCCTCCCCACCACCCTCAGCCTCAGCACCCACCCACCACCCTCACCACCCACCACCCCCAATAACCTCAGCCTCCCCATCCTCCCCAATACCCTCAGCCTCACCACCCTCCCCACCACCCTCAGCCTCACCCCCCCACCAGCCTCAGCACCCCCCACCACCCTCAGCCTCAGCACCCCCACCACCCTCAGCCTCAGCACCCTCAGCCTCACCACCCCCACCACCCTCAGCCTCACCACCCCACCACCCTCAGCATCACCCTCCCTCACCACCCTCAGCATCACCACCTCACCATCCTCAGCATCATCCCCACCCCAACCACCCGCAGCATCACCCCCCACCCCCCTCAGCCTCACTCCTCACCACCCTCAGCCTCACCACCCACCCCCTCAGCCTCACCCCTCACCCCCTCAGCCTCACCTCCCTCAGCCTCACCACCTCACCACCCTCACCATCAACCCCCCTCCTTCTCACATCACCCCCTCCTTTTCACATCACATCACCCCCCTCACTCTCACATCAACCCCCCCTCCACTCTCACGTCACCCCCCTCCACTCTCACATCACCCCCCTCCACTCTCACATCACATCACCCCCCCTCCTTCTCACATCACCCCCCTTCCTTCTCACATCACCCTCGCTCACTCTCACCATCACCCCGCTCTCCCTCTCACCATCACCCCCCTTTCCCTCTCACCATCACCCCCCTCACACCATCACCCGCCATACACACAACACACTTCAGTCTCAGACAAAAACGCAAACATGCTCACAGAGACATACATTCTCACACACAAGGATACTCTCTGTCAGACACACTCTCAGGCACATACACAGGTACTGTGCATCAATGTGTATATGTGACACTTTTTTGTTAGTGGGGCCTCATGTTTGAGTTACGCCTAAGGCCTCATAAAGTCTAGAGCCGCCTCTACTCAGCAGTCTGTGTCTGTGTGTGTGTATGGACTCAGCAGTCTGTGTGTCTGTGTATGGACTCAGAAGTCTGTGTGTCTGTGTGTATGTCTTTGTGTCTGTATGTGTGTATGGATTCAGCAGTCTGTTTTTGTGTGTGTGTGTGTGTGTGTGTGTGTATGGACTCAGCACTCTGTGTGTGTGTGTGTGTGTGTGTATATGGACTCAGCAGTCTGTGTGTGTGTATGGACTCAGCCCACTGTGTGTGTGTATGGACTCAGCAGTATGTGTGTGTGTGTGTATGGACTCGGCAGTCTGTGTGTATATGTGTGTATGGACTCAGCAGTCTGTGTGTTTGTGTGTGTATGGACTCGGCAGTCTGTGTCTGTGTGTGTGTATGGACTCAGCAGTCTGTGTGTATATGGACTCAGCAGTCTGTGTGTGTGTGAGTATGTGTGTATGGACTCAGCAGTCTGTGTGTGGGTGGACTCAGCAGTCTGTGTGTGTGGGTGGACTCAGCAGTCTGTGTGTGTGGGTGGACTCAGCAGTCTGTGTGTGTGTGTGTGTGTGTGTGTATGGACTCAGCTGTGTGTGTGTTGGATTCAGCAGTCTGTGTGTAAGTGTAAAAATCAGCCTGTGTGCATTCAGCAACGTCTGTGTGTGTGTGTATTCAGAAGTTTATCGGTGTTCGTATTTGTGTACTGTGTGTATGTACTCAGCAGTCTATCAATGATTACAATTTTTATTCCTGTGAGTTGTTGTGTAGGAAGGGCCCCAGTGCACTGCTTTGCCCGGGGGCCCTTAACACTGTTAAGATGGTACTGCTTGTGTGTGTCAGTGAGCTTCTATTTATTGAGCATGTGTGTGTCCCTGAACTTGTTTGTAGTGAGCCTTGTGTTTATACAAGTGAGTTTGTCTGTAGTAAGCCTGTGTGCAAGTCAGAGAGTTTTTTGTCTGTCAGTGAGCCTATTTGCGCATGTCAGTGAGCTTGTGTGCTCACTGTACTCTCTCTCTCTCTCTATATATATATATATATTGACCTGTAGGAATGGCATACATTTTTTTTCCAGGGCTGCTTTCCAGTTTGGCTTTGCCAGCGAGTGCGCTTTACCGCTGAATCATCTGTGTGAGCTGCCGCACACTTTAGCCCTGTTACACGCATCTGGGAGCTGCTGTTGACAGGTACTTGTAGTCTAGAGATTGGGACATGGGGTATATGCTCCGCTATCTGTATAATACTATAGTGCTGTTCTCTGTATAATACAGGTCTGTGAAAAATGTATGGGTTCTGTGGTTAAAGGCACTTAGAAGAGATAAATAATGTACAATATAGTGATAGCAGCTAACACACCAGAAGTAGGAACTCTTACACCTACTAACAATGAATTGTATACAAAGAAAGCATTATTGTGCAATGGCATGCAAAAATAGTGCAAAGGTGGAGCGCATAAAGATAAAACACTTACTCCTGTAGAATTCAGGAGATAACATAAATGATGTAGGGGTCCTTTTAGGTATTCGAAGGATGTAGAGAGACCTCGAAATAGAGACAAAAAATAGAGAAAACAGGGAAGCAACGCTGACCCTGGTGTAGAAATCCTTGATAAGGTGGATAATAAGGTATAAATAACAATTGGCTTCTCACCTTATTAGGAGCCTATAACTGGGCTCCAAGTATGCAGGTATACTGTCAATTATAGGGTGGCAGTTCCCTTCTTTGTAGCAGCATAAGTATGTCACTAGTCCACTTGGTAAAATAAATTAACATTTATTGTAAATCATACATAAAAACAATAAAATAAATTCAGTATAATCAAGTGCCAGTGCTGTGTCCAAGACGCGTTTCGCCGATATATTTCGGCTGTTTCAATTGGTATACATGGTGCTGCTAGGTACAAGTTTAAATATCCTTAACTGGGAGTTCATTGGAGAATAGCGTCCGTGATACATCCAATCACGGCGCTCATATTGATGGGAGTTTGCAGCCGCAGCTGCTGGTTATTTCCTCCGATAGCGTGACGTCATCACGCACGACGTCCCGTGCGTGTGACGTCATATGCGGAAGTAAATTAGGGGCGTGTATGCGTCCGGTGTTAAATCAAATGGAGGAGTATTGTATTCATTCGGAATGTCCCTTCCAGCACCCAGTGATGACGTAGACGCTTCATTTCGGCCATGTTCCTTGATGGCAAATACGATCAGTGTCCAACAAGAGTCCATTAAATGTCCAGTACCACGGAATATTCATTTATCCAAAAAACATAGTGGTGGTAAAGGGAGACAATAGAATGTACAGTATCAGAGAGAATAAATCGAAATATAAATATATACTGGATAACTGATATGCAGTAACATAAAAATGCAAACCACATGGTTAGCAGAATGACTGAAGGATGGAAGCATAAAAATGGGGCATAATAAAAAATATAATATATATATATATATATATATATATAAAAAAATATAAAAAAATATATATAAAAAATATATATATATCAAAGGTGTATATGTACAAATATTATAAATATTATAAAAAGTGGCAAATTTCAAAGTCATCGTTTAGTCCATGTGGTTGCATTGTATTTAGGTTAAAAATCCATTTCATCTCGGATTGACCTATATTTTTCATTAAATCTCCCCCCCTCCAGTTGACAGAAATTCTCTGGATTCCCATAAATTCCATTAAACAAGGGTCACAGTTATGTTTGTCTTTAAAATGCATGGAGACGCTGTGTTTCTCAAAACCGTTTTTTATATTTCGTATGTGTTCCTGGATACGTGTGTTAAGTGTTCTAATTGTTCTTCCTATATATGTTAATTTGCACGGGCATGTAATTTTATATATTACTCTTGTAGAATGGCAAGTGATTAATTCTTTGATTTTAAATCTCTTGTCATCTTCCATAGGGTGGGCAAACTCTTTAATTATTCGTTTAGAACTCTGTGTCTTTTTGCAGGCTCCACAGGAGCCGCATCCATAGAATCCATTGGTTTCATTAAAAAAGGATGATTTTATAGCAGTATTTTTGGTTGGTAAATGGTTACATATTAAACTACTACTTAAATTGTTTGCACCCCTATAGGTGATCACAGGCCTATCGGGCAACAGGGAGTGAAGAACAGGATCATTCCTCAATATCGGCCAATATTTGTTGATTATCTTCTTGAGTTGTACATTTTTGCAATTATAATCACAAATAAAATTAAAATTCTGATGTTGTGTGTCAACCTTCTTGTCCTTATATACGAGTAAGTCATCCCTATCCTTCTTCTCTACCTCCTCATAGGCCTTTGATAGTAGTACGTCATTATAACCCTTTTCTTTAAAATCCCCAAGGATTTTTGCAGATTGTTCCTGAAATTTAGTATTATCCGTACAATTGCGCTTAATTCATAATAATTGTGCCTTGGGAGCGTTCAATAGCAAAGGGGAGAAGTGGCAACTCTTCTCCCCTATATAGCTGTTGACGTCCACCTTTTTAAAAAAGGTGCAGGATTTTAGAGTGTCTTCTTCTACATATATGTTCAGGTCCAAAAATTCGACCGAGGTCTTGCTATAGTGACTAGTGAGTACAATGCCTCGATCATTGTTGTTCAAATGTGTCAAAAAGGTATTAAGGGACAACTCATCACCCCTCCAAATAAAGAAAATGTCGTCTATGTAACGGCGATAGGTAACGAGGTTCGCGTCCCAACTATGGTTACTGTAAATGAACTCCTGTTCCCAGTGTGACATGAACAGGTTCGCATAGCTGGGCGCAAACCTCGTTCCCATCGCCGTTCCACATACCTGGAGGTAAAACTGATTACCAAACCAAAAGTAATTGTTCATTAGGATCCACTTGATCCCATCAACAATAAAATTAACCTGATTATCAGAAAATTTGTTTGATTGTTCCAGAAAATACTTGGTAGCTCTACATCCTTGGGTATGGGAAATAATTGTATACAACGAGCTTACATCCGATGTCACTAGATAATAATCTGTCTTCCAGGTAATTTGTTGAATGATCTGTAAAATGTTAATGGTATCTTTTAAATAGCTGGGGCAGATATTTACTATGGGCTGTAAGCACTTGTCGATGTACTGTGACAACCTGCTTGAAATAGATCCTATCCCCGAGACTATGGGTCTACCGGGTGGTTTGTCCCTATTTTTGTGGATCTTGGGGAGGTAATAAAAAACTGGGATAATGGGGTGCTGCACATTCAAAAATTTGTATTCCTTTACATTCAAAACTTCATCTATTTTACCCCTCTCGATTAATTCACCATAAGTTTTTTTAAATCATTGGTGGGGTCTTTCTTCAGGACTTGATAGGTCTGTTGATCATTCAACAGTCTAAGAATTTCCTGATTATAGTCATCAGTATCCAGGATGACTATCCCTCCCCCCTCCCCCCCCCCCCCTTGTCGGCTGGTTTGATGATGATTGTTTGGTCCTCTTTTAGTTGTTTGAGAGCTTGCCTCTCTTTCGGGTTTAGATTTCATTCACTCGGCCTAGGTTTTTTTATTTTATTGACGTCGTTCATTACCATTTTTTCAAAGGTAGTCTTCTCACCAGAAATGCAACACCTTGGAAAAAAAGTAGACTTGTCTCTTAGGTCAGTGTGTATAGTCGTAGTGACAAGTGGGGTATCTTGATTAATACTAATCGGATTTTTTAAAAATAATTTTTTTAGACAAAGTTTCCTATTAAATCTATTCAGATCTAAATATACACTAAATTTATCGATTGGTTTTGTGGGGGCAAATTTAAGTCCTTTCGTCAATAGCTCAGTCTCTGATTTTGTTAATTCTCGTTTAGAGAGGTTGAAGATTCCATTCTTCTTTGGGGTATTTCTCTCCTTTCCTTTTTGTATCCGTATGCCTCCTCTACTTCCCCTTCCTCTAAGCTTCGTCTCCGTTTCCCTGGTGACGCTTGATATATGGGAGTTTCTTTGTAGCTTTGTAGCTCGTGTGTCTGTGCCAAAAATCCTCATCATTATGGGGAATGCTTCGTGGTTGAAACCTATTATAATTGGGATGAGTGGTCTCCTGACGTGTAGTGTTGTCGCGAACCCGAAATTTTTTTTTTTACTTCAATGGGCAGGCGAATTTTAAAAAAAGGGACTCTTTCTGGCCACAATAGTGATGGAAAAGTTGTTTCAAGGGGACTAACACCTGGACTGTGGCATGCCAGAGGGGGATCCATGGCAAAACTCCCATGGAAAATTGCACAGTTGATGCAGAGTCTGCTTTTAATCCATAAAGGGCAGAAATCACCTAACATTGACACCTGTCCTCAAAGCCCAGCCCTGATACACACTGACACAGAGCAGAATAGAGACTGTTCCCCCTACATAGGGTCACTTGGCAGATATGGATTGACACCTGTCCTCAAAGCCCAGCCCTGATACACACTGACACAGAGCAGAATAGAGACTGTTCCCCCTACATAGGGTCACTTGGCAGATATGGATTGACACCTGTCCTCAAAACCCCTTATACACACTGACACAGAGCAGAATAGAGACTGTTCCCCCTACATAGGGTCACTTGGCAGATATGGATTGACACCTGTCCTCAAAACCCCTGATACACACTGACACAGAGCAGAATAGGGACTGTTCCCCCTACATAGGTTCACTTGGCAGATATGGATTGACACCTGTCCTCAAAACCCCTGATACACACTGACACAGAGCAGAATAGGGACTGTTCCCCCTACATAGGGTCACTTGGCAGATATGGATTGACACCTATCCTAATGATCCCTGATACACACTGACACAGAGCAGAATAGAGACTGTTCCCCCTACATAGGGTCACTTGGCAGATATGGATTGACACATGTCCTCAAAACCCCTGATACACACTGACAGAGAGCAGAATAGAGACTGTTCACCCTACATAGGGTCACTTGGCAGACATGGATTGACACCTGTCCTCAAAACCCCTGATACACACTGACACAGAGCAGAATAGAGACTGTTCCCCCTACATAGGGTCACTTGGCAGATATGGATTGACACCTGTCCTCAAAACCCCTGATACACACTGACACAGAGCAGAATAGAGACTGTTCCCCCTACATAGGGTCACTTGGCAGATATGGATTGACACCTGTCCTCAAAACCCCTGATACACACTGACACAGAGCAGAATAGAGACTGTTTACCCTACATAGGGTCACTTGGCAGATATGGATTGACACCTGTCCTCAAAACCCCTGATACACACTGACACAGAGCAGAATAGGGACTGTTCCCCCTACATAGGGTCACTTGGCAGATATGGATTGACACCTATCCTAATGATCCCTGATACACACTGACACAGAGCAGAATAGAGACTGTTCCCCCTACATAGGGTCAGTTGGCAGATATGGATTGACACCTGTCCTCAAAACCCCTGATACACACTGACACAGAGCAGAATAGAGACTGTTCACCCTACATAGGGTCACTTGGCAGATATGGATTGACACCTGTCCTCAAAACCCCTGATACACACTGACACAGAGCAGAATAGAGACTGTTCCCCCTACATAGGGTCATTTGGCAGATATGGATTGACACCTGTCCTCAAAACCCCTGATACACACTGACACAGAGCAGAATAGAGACTGTTCACCGTCCACAGAGACCATGATACACACTGACACAGAGCAGAATAGAGACTGTTCCCTGTCCACAGATACCATGATACACACTGACACATAGTGTCCGCGTGAAATAGGGCCGTGAGTAATGACGTCACGGGTAGCCTGCCCATAGTATCGCATAGGGTGGAAGAGCTGATAGGACATCTGAAACGTATTGGGATGGAGATGCTTAATTGTTGTCCAAAATGCTTGACACCACCCCATAGTGAATCTCTGCAAACTTTAATACCATCAGAGGAGGAAGAATGTGGCAGCCCACTGAGATTATTCGAAAAATTTCAAATTGATGATTTTCCAGACCCTGGGGTTGATATTAGTCCAGATTTACATCTTGTGACCCATGAGGATGTTCCAGGCACTACTTGTGAAATAAAGACAGATAATAAAGTGAATGATCCTTCTCCTTGGGACTTGCACCCTGTCGTTGAAGGTGGAGTAGGCAATGGCAAGAGCATGCTGTGGGTAGTCAGTGCAAACACTCTCTTCCCGGTGAATAATGAGGAGACTAACTATGATGACGTTATTTGCGTTGAAAGTAATGATGCCAGAGATCTTTTGAAACCATATGGAAGGAACGAATTGGTTAAAAGAAAGGCAAGAGACCACCTGCATATAGACAAGAATACGCATAAGAGAAAGAAGAGAACAGGTGAAAAAGAGAAGCTGCAGACTGCCTATCTGCAAATAGTTGAGTTATGTCCTGAAGATGTCCGTGTTACCACAGTGCAGACTCTGTTTGATACACTACTGAGGAGAGTCAGAGAAACCCCAGATCTTCACGTATTGGATGAGTCGGTGCGTGGAGTTGCAGAGAACGTAGAACAAGAAATATTTAAACTTTTCCTGTGTACTGACAGCAGATATACATAGGGTCACTTGGCAGATATGGATTGACACCTGTCCTCAAAACCCCTGATACACACTGACACAGAGCAGAATAGAGACTGTTCCCTGTCCACAGAGACCATGATACACACTGACACAGAGCAGAATAGGGACTGTTACCCCTACATAGGGTCACTTGGCAGATATGGATTGACAAATCCCTGACAAACAGCTACCACATGCAAGGAAGGCAGCAGGGGCGCAAATGACCCACTCCCGACGCGGGAAGGTAGTGACGACAAATAACAATACAGGACTCTTTAGAGGCCCTGTAATTGTAATCAGTCCACTTGAAATCCTTTAACTTTGATCAATTGGAGGGAAGTCTGGTGCAGAGCCACTGACCCAAGCGCAGGGCCAGCCTTAGGCCTTTGGGCGCCCTGTGCAAGAAATCTTCACCCTGTCACACCCATGTGCAAGAAATCTTCACCCTGTCATAGGGTCACTTGGCAGATATGGATTGACAAATCCCTGACAAACAGCTACCACATGCAAGGAAGGCAGCAGGGGCGCAAATGACCCACTCCCGACGCGGGAAGGTAGTGACGACAAATAACAATACAGGACTCTTTAGAGGCCCTGTAATTGTAATCAGTCCACTTGAAATCCTTTAACTTTGATCAATTGGAGGGAAGTCTGGTGCAGAGCCACTGACCCATGCGCAGGGCCAGCCTTAGGCCTTTGGGCGCCCTGTGCAAGAAATCTTCACCCTGTCACACCCATGTGCAAGAAATCTTCACCCTGTCATAGGGTCACTTGGCAGATATGGATTGACAAATCCCTGACAAACAGCTACCACATGCAAGGAAGGCAGCAGGGGCGCAAATGACCCACTCCCGACGCGGGAAGGTAGTGACGACAAATAACAATACAGGACTCTTTAGAGGCCCTGTAATTGTAATCAGTCCACTTGAAATCCTTTAACTTTGATCAATTGGAGGGAAGTCTGGTGCAGAGCCACTGACCCATGCGCAGGGCCAGCCTTAGGCCTTTGGGCGCCCTGTGCAAGAAATCTTCACCCTGTCACACCCATGTGCAAGAAATCTTCACCCTGTCACACACACACAGGCAGACAGCCATACACACGCACACACACAACTGCCACTGACTAGGTTTGTCACCTCCTCAAAAGGACGCATGAGCCTACAGGCATTGCGCATGAGCGTCCAGTAACGTGGCAAAAAAATTCCCAGCTCCCCAGAGGCTGTCCTAGCACCCCGGTCATACAAATATTCATTAACAGCTTTTTCTTGTTAGAACAGGCGGTCGAACATTAGGAGTGTTGAATTCCAACGTGTAGGGCTGTCGCAAATCAAGCGCCTCACTGGCATCTTGTTTCGCCGCTGGATATCGGCAAAGTGAGCCATGGCCGTGTAGGAACGCCTGAAATGGCCACACACCTTCCTGGCCTGCTTCAGGACGTCCTGTAAGCCTGTGTACTTATGCACAAAACGTTGTACGATCAGATTACACACATGTGCCATGCACGGCACATGTGTCAACTTGCCCAACTTCAATGCCGCTATCAAATTTTTTCCGTTGTCACACACCACTTTGCCGATATCCAGTTGCTGCGGAGTCAGCCACTTTTCCACCTGTGCGTTCAGGGCGGACAGGAGTGCTTGTCCGGTGTGACTCTCTGCTTTCAAGCAAGTCAAACCCAATACGGCGTGACACTGCCGTATCCGGGATGTGGAATAGTACCTGGGGAGCTGGGGGGGTGCCGTTGATGTGGAGCAAGAAGCAGCGGTTAAAGAGGACTCAGCCGAGGAGGTTATGGAAGAGGATGGAGTAGGAGGAGTAGAGGAGGTGGCAGCAGGACTGCCTGCAATTCGTGGCGGTGTCACCAACTCCTCTGCAATGCCACGCATTCCTTGCTTGTCAGCCGTCAGCAGGTTTACCCAATGCGCAGTGTAGGTGATATACCTGCCCTGACCATGCTTTGCAGACCAGGTATCAGTGGTCAGATGGACCCTTGCCCCAACACTGTGTGCCAGACATGCCATGACTTCCTTTTGCACAATCGAGTACAAGTTGGGGATTGCCTTTTGTGAAAAGAAATTCCGGCCGGGTACCTTCCACTGCGGTGTCCCAATAGCTACAAATTTTTTGAACGCCTCAGACTCAACCAGATTGTATGGTAAAAGCTGGCGGGCTAATAGTTCGGACAAGCCAGCTGTCAGACGCTGGGCAAGGGGGTGACTTGGTGACATTGGCTTCTTACGCTCAAACATGTCCTTGACAGAAACACATGACTGTGGGCAGATGAGCGGAAACTGCTCAAGGCGGGAGACGGAGTGGCGGATGGTTGACAGGGGGCAAGAAGGACAGCAGTGGTTGACGTGGCTGAAGATGCTGGACCAGGAGGAGGATGGCGGCTTAGAGTAGGCGTGCTGCTTGTACTCATGTGTTGATCCCATAGGCGTTTGTGATGTGAGATCATGTGCCTACGCAAAGCAGTTGTACCTAGGTGGGTGTTGGACCTCCCACGACTCGGTTTCCTTTGGCACAGGTTGCAAATGGCATCGCTGTTGTCAGAGGCAGACACACAAAAAAAATTCCACACTGCTGAGCTCTGTAATGACGGCATTCTGGTGGTGGACACAGCATGCGTTGATTGGCGTGCTGTCGGGCTGACCCCGGGTGCCGATGCATGCTGTCTGACTGTGCCACTAGCTCCTTGCGACGACCCCCCCTGCTTCCAACTCGTCTCCTCCTCCTCCTCTCTGTCTCCCCATCTGAACTTTTGCCCTGTTCTTCTTCTTGCCGAGCGGGCACCCACGTGACATCCATGGACGCATCGTCATCATCAACCGCTTCGCTTGTATCTGACAACTCAGAAAAGGAAGCAGCAGCGGGTATAACATCATCATCACACCGTACCTCCATGTGTTTAATGCTGCCTGCCTGAGACATATCCCTGTTATCAACATCCTCTAGCAATAATGGTTGCGCATCACTCATTTCTTCAAACGGGTGTGTGAATAACTCCTCTGACATACCAAGTAAAGCGGCTGTGGTGCTAGTTTTGGTGGTGGCGGCAGGCGGGTGAGTGCTATCTTGAGAGGTGCCTGAAGCTAAGCTGGAGGAGGATGGTGCGTCAAGGTTCCGAGCGGAGGCTGTACAAGATTGGGTGTCCTGTGTTAGCCAGTCAAGTAAGTCCTCAGAACTTTTCAAGTTCAGGGTACGTTGCTTCTGAAAACTGGGCATTATTCTAGGGAAAAAGGGAATCAAAGCACCACGACCACGACGGCCCCTGCGGGGTGGCCTGCCTCTGCCTGTCATTTTTTGGGGGATTAGTGGTACTATGCGTGCAAGCTACTGTGAGACCAGATATGATTGGCAATGTGCACTGGAACAGTTCTGCAGAGCACACGCTGAAGGAAGGACTGACAGAGCCGCTTGAAGACAAGTAACTGCTATTCAATCTATAACAGTGAAAAACAAATTTTGGTTTTAAAAGCACGCTATAGAGACACCAGATATGATTGTCAATGTGCACTGGAACAGTTCTGCAGAGCACACACTGTAGGCCTGAGACACCCGCTTGAAGACAAGTAACTGCTATTCAATCTATAACAGTGAAAAACAAATTTTGGTTTTAAAAGCACGCTATAGAGACACCAGATATGATTGGCAATGCGCACTGGAACAGTTCTGCAGAGCACACACTGTAGGCCTGAGACACCCGCTTGAAGACAAGTAACTGCTATTCAATCTATAACAGTGAAAAACAAATTTTGGTTTTAAAAGCACGCTATAGAGACACCAAATATGATTGGCAACTGTCAAAGCACGCTGGAACAGGTCTACAGAGCACACGCTGAAGTAGGCCTGACACCCAGACGCTTGCAGACAACTAACTGATCTTCTATTACAGTGAAAAAAAATGATTTCTTTAAAATCTAAAGCTTAACCAATTGTTAAAACAGATATGAGTGGTGGCACTGGGCAAGTAGGCACAGTATCCAATGTGAACCTCACACAGAAGCTGGCAGGCAGGCAACTGCTCTTCTATTACATCGGAAAAAAATTATTTATTTTAAATCTAAAGCTTAACCAATTGTTAAAACAGATATGAGTGGTGGCACTGGGCTAGTGGGCACAGTATCCAATGTGAACCTCACACAGAAGCTGGCAGGCAGGCAACTGCTCTTCTATTACAGTGGAAACAAAATTTTGGTTGTAAAAGCACGCTATAGAGACACAAGATATGAGTGGCAACTGTCAAAGCACGCTGGCACAGGTCTGCAGAGCACACGCTGAAGTAGGCCTGAAACACAGACGCTTGCAGACAACTAACTGCTCTTCTATTACAGTGAAAAAAAAATATTTATTTTAAATCTAAAGCTTAACCAATTGTTAAAACAGATATGAGTGGTGGCACTGGGCTAGTGGGCACAGTATCCAATGTGAACCTCACACAGAAGCTGGCAGGCAGGCAACTGCTCTTCTATTACAGTGGAAACAAAATTTTGGTTGTAAAAGCACGCTATAGAGACACAAGATATGAGTGGCAACTGTCAAAGCACGCTGGCAGGGTTGTGCAGGGCACACGCTGAAGGAAGGCCTGACAGAGCCGCTTGAAGGACACTGACTGTCTGCTATTAGCTTACACTGGAAACCTTTTTTCTTTGTAAAAGCACGCTAAAGAGACACCAGATATGATTGGCAACTGTCAAAGCACGCTGGCACAGGTCTGCAGAGCACACGCTGAAGTAGGCCTGACACCCAGACGCTTGCAGACAACTAACTGATCTTCTATTACAGTGAAAAAAAATGATTTCTTTAAAATCTAAAGCTTAAGCTATTGTTAAAACAGATATGAGTGGTGGCACTGACTATGCAAATGGGCAAGGCATCCAACCTGACACAGAAGCTGGCAGGCAGGCAACTGTTTTTCTATTACAGTGAAAAAAAATTATTTATTTTAAATCTAAAGCTTAACCAATTGTTAAAACAGATATGAGTGGTGGCACTGGGCTAGTGGGCACAGTATCCAATGTGAACCTCAAACAGAAGCTGGCAGGCAGGCAACTGCTCTTCTATTACAGTGAAAAAAATGATTTATTTAAAATCTAAAGCTTAACCAATTGTTAAAACAGATATGAGTGGTGGCACTGACTGTGCAAATGGGCAAGGCATCCAACCTGACACAGAAGCTGGCAGGCAGGCAACTGCTCTTCTATTACAGTGAAAAAAATGTATTTATTTTAAATCTAAAGCTTAACCAATTGTTAAAACAGATATGAGTGGTGGCACTGACTGTGCAAATGGGCAAGGCATCCAACCTCACACAGAAGCTGGCAGGCAGGCAACTGCTCTTCTATTACAGTGAAAAAAATATATTTATTTTAAATGTAAAGCTTAACCAATTGTTAAAACAGATATGAGTGGTGGCACTGGGCAAATAGGCACAGTATCCAATGTGAACCTCACACAGAAGCTGGCAGGCAGGCACCTGCAATTACATTTCACAGGAAAAAAAAAAAAAAAAGCAGCCTGATGTTATAGCCCTAAAAAGGGCTTTTTGGGGTGCTGTCCTTACAGCAGAGATCAGATGAGTCCTTCAGGATTGTAGTGGACACTGAATACCCTAGCCTAGCTATCAATTTCCCTATCTAATCAGCAGCAGCTAAACTTTCCCTCCTCTCACTAAGCATGCATCTTCCGAATGAATCGAAAATGGATGCTGGGAGGGAGGTTGGAGGGTGTGGAAGGGAGGGAGTGCTGCTGATTGACCCTGTGCCTCTCGGTCAGCAGACACATTCCAGCCAAAGTTTGCCCAATGATGACGAATAGGGGGCGGATCGAACTGCGCATGTGTCCGCCCGCCGCGGCGAACGCGAACACGCTAAGTTCGCCGGGAACTGTTCGCCGGCGTACAGTTCGGTACATCACTAATCCTAAACAAGTTAGTTAAACCTGAGGTTATGCTAGTAGCCATACAAAGTATGTATAGTGCTATGAAGTAAGGATAAGGCTACATCTCACAAGCCAAGCTAGAATCATATACTACTTAACAACCTATCGTGATGCTTAAACGTGATTTCCCTAACTAACAAAAATGTGCATGTAATGCTAAATACCCCATTGTTAAAAGGAATGAGAATCAGCGTGAGGAATGCCATTGGGGTACCACACGCGAGCTGTTAATTTTCTTTGCACTGCAAAAAAAAAAAATTTAAAAAAAAAATGCATATAAAATTAACTAAAAATATAAAATGTATATGATAATAAACTTTTATTACTAAAAGAAAACGTAACAATGTGTAACAAAAATATGACTGTAGCAAAATCTAAAAATAATCTTTTTAAAATTCGATTGTCATTTTAAAATTCTTTTTTAAAATATTGTATTTTTAATTTAAAAAATAACTGTTTTTCAAAAAATCTTTTAAGAGAATAATCTTTTAAGAAGTTGAATAAGTGGAATAGTGGAATAGTAAATAGTGGACACAACTTCCCCTGACGAAGTTCAAGAGAACGAAACGCGTACGGCGGAGAGACCCTTACAGAACATGAACTTTTATTGGATTTGTTTTTGTTTTTAATTATTTTGTTTTGTTAGTGTTTTATATATACTTTTTCGGCTGTCCTATTTGTTTACTGACCGGAAGGAATATCTGGAAGCTTCACAGTCCGGCCAGAGACTACATTGTGAAATGCTGATTTTTACCAGAAATCTTGTGAGTGCAATCTAGAATAAATTATACTTGTATTATTTTATTGGTGCACTATGTTTTTGTCTCTCTGTTTAACTCCTTATAAGGACGAAAGAGAAGAGGATTGAGCTCCTTCTTCTTTAATGATTTATGTGCCTGCAGTCTTTTATTATCTTGTGAGTGCAATTCTATTCAGCGCTTATCTTGGTGATATTAATTCTGCACCATTATCTGCTATCCCTCTTTGTCTCCATTTATAGATTGTATTTTTTTATATATGTATGTGAAGAAGACCAAGGGATCTTCATACAATCTATTTCTACATTATGGCAATTTTGCTTTCTTTATCTAATCCTCTCTCACTGTGGTGAGCACTTGTGTAATTTGTACATATATATTTGAATAGTGGAACATAGCTTAAACAAAAATAAATGCAGTTAAAAATTGCAGTAACGAAGGAGGCGGAGCCGAGCAGCAGAGGCAAACGGTCGCACAACTCTGGAGCTCCGTAATGCAAACTGAGAAATCAAGCCTAATCTATACAAAAATTACCCCCACTGAAAGCAGACCTTACGCAGGAACCCCACAGGCTCCATGGATCGCAAAAATAAGAAAAGGTCTCTGGATAATTCAGCCCCTGGGCTCACAATAGGGGAAATGTGGAGGCAAGCATGCAGCCCGAGCGAAGCCAATATGGCGGCACTCCACGGGGGCTGTACAGATTTCTCTGATGACTACTCAGAGGAAGCGGACGAGGAATACCCCCGAGCATCAGCCCCAAAAGTGAAACGCGATCAAACCAAGGACTGACCCCGATGCCGACCTTGTAACCACCGGAGTGCTGAAAGCCTTACTAGCAGACCTGCAAAAAAATATCCTCACAGACGTCACCGCATTAAGAGGAGAGCTTCAGGGCCTGACAGGCCATATTACCGTGCTGGAAGACCACCAGCGCATCATCACCGCACTGCAGGGTGATATGCAGGAGCTGCAGTGCAAACACACACTACTTGAACGGCGCCTAGATGCCCAAGAGGACACGAGAAGGAGACACAATATTAAGGTCAGGGGGATCCCTGAGGGACCACCAGAGGCAGATCTTCCACACAAAATCAAAAGCCTCTTGGCCGCCATACTCCCCCCAGGTCAATCCACATCTATCGAACCCACAGACCTTTTCCGGATCCCAAAGCCCACTGGGGCTCCAGCGGCAACCACAAGGGACACAATCCTGACCTTTAAGAATGGTAGGGACAAGGCGATGGTCCTCAACGCCCTCCGGGGTAAAACTCCCTTGAAATTCGAGAATGCGACACTCACCTTTTACAACGACTTGTCAGGGGGAACCCTGGCATGGCGCAGATTGCTCCGACCCCTCACCGCCACACTCCAGCACCAAAAGATCCCATACCGCTGGAGGTCCCCTCACATACTCCTCGTACAACGGGGTGAAACCACCCAACAAATTCATGACCCACAAGACACAACAGAGCTGCTACTGGCCTTGGGCCTGGGACTCACTCCTCCAAACGGGCCTCCAAGTCCCCTCCACACCGACTAACATCTGGGACCCGGTGAACAGCGCACCATTTGTGCCTCAAAATCCTACACCATTTACCTATGCTGCGGTCACCACCTAAGCAGAGCAGAGGCACCAACGCTCCAATCCTGGCACTGCCGGCACCTGGCTACATTGGACTACCGTGCTAGACAGGGGTAACTTATAACCCCCAGGACTCATGACATTTGCATCTCAGGCTCTGGAGGAATCTTTTTCCTATTCCTTGGAGGCTGCCACAACATCTCACACGCAGTCCCTGACTCATATGACGTAACCGAACACAGAGAGCCACGCTGGAATGCGAGCAGCACCCCGCAATAAATCGGCAGATGACATCAACACCCAAGTTCCTGGGAACTTTCTTCCCTTTTTCACCTTTTTATTTTTCACCCTTTATTTTACACGGTTTCTGCCAGCCCATGGAGCGGGACTCATGCCTGGGGGACCCCAGGGGACTTTGTCGCTTTGACTTACATGACCGCGTCTGTCAACCCGCAATTTTAAGCTATTATCTGTTTAATAGTCAATTAATCTACCTAGTTAGCCTCTAAATAGGCACATATAGACGTAATCGTACCATTTACTTTGCTAGGTCTAGCATTGTGTGTAACGGATCACCTGGCACCCCGACTGGGTACCTCCGTTGAAGGATGCTCCTAGCGCTTACAGAGGGCTCCAAGCGCTCCGCAGACACCACAACCACCGCAGACCCCACAAACCGCCGCAGCTTGGTTGTGGTCTCGCCGTCTACTACCCACCCTGGACCTACGACAAGGCTCCAGGTTCCAGTGGGTGAACCTCTCCTCTAAGAGAGTGAAGCAGGAACAAGCTCTTAAAAGAGCTTAGAAGTGATTATCCAAGGGAGCATGCAGAGCATAGCAATCCCTTGTAGTGATATAGAAATTCCCCCAATAAGAGACAGGACTCTAGATTGAGGGTGAAGAAGAACTGACTGTACTGGCACATACAGCCTCTTTTATTCACAATTCACAAACATAGTACTGCCCACAGGGTTTTGAAATACAACCAATCAATCCGTACAATACACACAGACACTCCCACACAAAATCCTCCCCTCTGCCTGTGATATGATTACTGAACACAATGGTTAATATAATTATCACAGGCGGAGAAATACAGTATTATAAAACATATCACAGGGACCCCAAAACATGCAATAACCCCATTAAAAAAAAGTATATCCTCGGAACCGGGGGATCTGGGTGAACCACATATCCAAAACTCACCCAGATCCGTTCAGTAGTTTGGAAGATACAGTTTAATGCAGATTCTGCAGAACATATACAGGATATATGAAAAATAATTACTGTATAATGTGTCCCCTGCTGTATAGTTTAAAACTAATGCACAATGTCTTTGTGCACCAAATACCGGCGAGATGGCACCGTGTAGATAAGTCCAAACAGTGTCTGTGAGTTAAAATGGCCACCATCCATTGTTCTCACCATGTGCTTCATCCATTGTTCTCACCATGTGCCTCTGATACATGAAATGGTGGCCACCCAGTAACTCCACAGTATGTCACCAGATGGTTCTTAAAGGGCCAGCAGCAGCATAATAAAATACAATATGCCCAAATCAGTTCCTAGAAGGGCAATACATCCCAGGGCCATAGTCGCAGGGCAGGAGGCTGGCAAACAGGCCCCTCCAAAAACCAGTGGTGAGGTTACTTTCGCCACATTGTGTATATATCAAGATATGTCATAACCACTACGGTAGTTCGGCTTGCCCCACAGGCCTCCCGGGCACTCAGCATATAACACTCCATTAATGACAGCCATTGTTCCTCAGTCCAAAGATCGATCACAAAAGTTAGCCAGTGTTTATTGTCTAATGCTTATTAACTGACCAAGCCAACGGAGCAACCTAGTTAGACATTTAGAGCACTAACTAAAGAAACGTCACTTTGGTCAGCTCAGCACGTAATAGATATATAGACAAGACGTCCACCTTACAATTACATTGGTATTAGTAAGTTTATCTTTTTTCTTTCCTTTTTTCTTTCTTTTTAATAAGTTGAGTTATAAGATTGTTTTTGGATGGGTCATGGCTTTAACAATTAGACTGGCAAATTAGCCTGTTTCCATGCAATGCTACTTAAATTCGAGGCTAGCGCGATCGCACCACCACTTAAAACCACTCAATTTGAAAAACATTCTTAATGTAATTTTACATAAAAATGCATCAATCAATATGGTTTTTATCACAAACTTGTGCATGACTCACCTATTAGTGACTTGCTCTCATTTATATATAGAAAATGTGCAATGTTAAAAAATGCAAAAAAACTGTTTGTTTTTTTTGTTGTTTTTTTTATATGCCTCGATTGGCCAAGTACATTATTTGATGACACCTACTCTCTTTATTTTGTTTCATGTCTTTGTTAGCCCATGTAGGGGATCCCAGGGGGTCTCTCTCGTAGATCACTCGTTCAGACTATCACAAATGTATTCTTGAATAACTAGTCAAGTATATTAAATGTGTATCTCGTTAGTTAAATTAGGTATGTTAGCTCAAGTCCCGAGCCTGTTAGAATCATACCAAATAGACAAAGCGGATTACCAATCTTATGTTTAACTATAAATATGCTTAATTACTTTAGCACGTTATATCATATACGCAATGTATAATAACCTGTTATGTTCCTGTTTAACAAAAATGTGCAAATGTATCATGCCATGAACATGTCTGCATTAACCTGCCTGTGTCTGCTGTCGTGGCTACACTAGCATGCTTGTAAAATCGTTTGCACCAAAAATAAAGAATTTAAAAAAAATTTTTTTAAAAAATTGCAGTGACAAGCATTTAAACAATACTTTATGCACCAATACAACTATAGTCTAATGAAGCAGTTTTGATGCGTAGACCGGTAAGCAATTGTTCTCCTTTTCTATGCATTATACCGTTTAGGTAATTGATTTCCAAAGCACTCCCCATAATCACCAATAAGAATTATTGATCAATACTAAAAAGATCTGTGCCGAATTTTGTCTGCCTATAAACCATCTTGGGATCTACCATTAATTGCTTTGCAATGCGAAAAAAAGCACAGGTATGTTGGCAAAAAAGATATGAACTGGTCACCCTAACATGACAATATTTCCCTATATGATTCAGATTGTTTGTTGCTTTTTTTTAAAACATGCTTTAGGTTTTATTATGCTTTGTATCCTGTCTATACACCATCTAGGATGCTTTGTATTCTGTCTATACCAATCATTTTTCTATATAAACTTCATGCACAGAAAAAAGTATAATAAAATTGTAGATTATACTAGCTTTAGTGTAACTATAATCTTAATTTTATTAATGACAGGAGGCTTCATATTTGCTTAAGTCTCTCTTTACTAGAACTCCACAGCAGCACATTAACAGAGAGATAAACACCAAAGACAAAAACATAAGGCATCTATATAAGGCTCCTCCTAAGCCACCATTTCCTCTTTCACGCTGCGACAACGTAACGTACACAACAATGACAAAAACTAAATAAAGAAAAATTTACAACATAACAATGAATGTCATCTGGAAAAACTTCGGATAATGGATGAACTTGATCTTCATCCTGCCAAACAGCCGATTCTATGAACTGAAGTCGAACCATTAAACTGAAACGAAATAAACAGAATCGAAAACACTGATTAGTGAACGAAATGTACTGATAAAACATAAATCCCATGATCCAGTACTGATAGAATAAAGACATGAAATCCATCACTAATGACCGTCAATACAATATAACATGCACTTCCCACAACATCACCCCAGACTACCAAACCTAGCCCAGATAATCAGACAAATCAACAGAAATACAATCAATGCAATCCATCCAGAACAAGGGGGGGAGAAACCAAACTGGGTGGGAAATATTCGCCTCCTGTCATTAATAAAATTAAGATTATAGTTACACTAAAACTAGTATAATCTACAATTTTATAGCATGACAGGAGGCTTCATATTTGCTGTTTTAACGCTCCGACAGCAAAGCAAAAGAAACATAGTCCGACCGTCCAAAATAAACTGGCGCAAGCTCCTCACGGGACCGGACCGCCACATACAAAAAACGTCCCGAGGAGAAACGCCCATCAAGGAAAACTCGGAAGCAGTAGCGCCGCTAACCGAATGTACTCCAAGAGTCGAATTCACCCCTGCCAGTGTCAATAACCATCTCATCCATCGAGATTGGACAGGGGCGAAGGATCGGACATCAGAAACACATCTGAACGAAACCAGACACAACAAGAGGGCAAACACAGTAGAAAGCTGGCGAAGGCAAGAAACAAGGAACTCCGGCCGAATCCCGAAGAAAAACGCTAAAACCCTACTTAGGCGCCTGAGGACGTGCCAGCCTCATCCCACGTAGAAATCTGCAGACCAGCGGGTCCTGACCGATGGGGAAAAAACCTCCAAACGGAACACGCTCCACCTAAATAAATGACTAATCACAAGAACCAGACGGCACAACCGTCCCAAAACATCGAAGAGGGACAAGACACTCAGCAAGTAGGTCACGGGCCGGAAAAAGGGTTCAGCATCCTGTCCTAAGCACCAACGACACTATGAAATCCATGCTGAGAGGTAAACATCTCCTCGTCCCGGGAGCTCAGGGATCCCAGAGAAGGTCCCTGGCCGATAGTGACGACGCCTCGACCTACCAGGCACTCCCGAAAGAGTCCAAGAGGAGTATTCGAGAGGACGTAAGAGAAGAGGATCCCGACAGGAAAAAAACAGAAGCTCCGTGAACCCGACCGATCTCGCCATAGCGGAGTCAACAACACTAAGAGCACACGTTGACCACAAACTAGAAGTAACACCCGGGGGATAGAGGTGAACGGAGGAAACACCTATGCTTCCTGAGAAAACAACCGCACCTGTCGAAGCGCGACCACCACCGCGCACGCTGGATCCGAGAGCCAACCAAAGCATGTCCGAATCCGATGGTCGACCCGGAGGCGAATAGACCCACCATGAACGAAAACCTAGTGACGTACGAGTACGATGAAGATGGGTCGAGCGAGTGCCTAGTCGCTGGTATCCTTCCAATGTCTGGAGAACCAATCCGTCGTCAGGTTTGACTCCCACGGCCGATAAAAGAAAATGTGATTGACTGGGAAAGAGCGTGATGTGGGAGTCTAAGAGGCTTGCAGTCGATTCCAGCACGAAATCCGGGGTTGGTCTGAATAACGCCTTGCCGTTCCATGCGGCCATGTGCAGAAGCCACCAGCGCAGTCCGGCCGTCACGTCCGGGAACGGAGAAAACCATCCGGTCTGTGGAAGGTCACATGCGTAGAACAGGGGTCTTCAGCCGTTGCATGGTCCTGTAATGTAGTGGGCCTGGGTATATTGCCTGTATCGAGGCTGAGAGGAGGCCCACCACGCGAGCAAACAATTGAAGGGGAAACCGAATTTGCCTCAATATCCTTCTCATCACCTCCTGGGCGATGCCACCGGTGCCAAAGGCAGACGGAGAACGCATGCCGTCGCATTGACCATGACACCAAAGAACTCCACCGTCTGGGAAGGTCCCAAAGCTGATTTCTTCAGACGAACTACGAATCCCAGGAGCTCCAAGAAGGAGATCGCCGAACGTGTGTGACATCTGAGCCTGGAGGGATCTTCGCAGAGGACCAGCAAAACAATCAGAACAACAGGAAACGGACGCACTCCGACCAGAAACGGGCATTCACAGGCATCAGCAGCTCGGTGAAACACCAAGGGGTCGAGCTGAGACCGAACGGTAGGCATGTGAATTGGCGAGGGGTGCCATTCCAGGTGAAGCAAAGCAACCCGCGACCACTCTTGTCCCCCAGGACGGAGAGGTAAGCATCCTTCAGGTCCAGTCACACGAACAAGTCCCCCGGCTGGGGAAGATCCCGAAGGAGATGAATGCCCTCCAACTTGAAGTGGTCGCAGACAACGAAGGTGTTCAATTCCCGAAAATCGACCACCGGGCGGAGCTCCCCCGACTTCATCTTCACTAGAAAAAACGAGCTGAGGAAAACCCCCCAAATCCAGGGCTTGCTGGGTAGCGCCAAAGGCGAGCAGAGTCCGAACCTCCGAAGCTATCAAGGAACGTTGAACTCTCGCGATGAAGGAGACACTCGGAGGTCCAACCTGCGTTGGTGGGGAGGCGAAGTCCATGACATAACCTCGTACCGACTGATGGACCCATGCATTCAAAGACACTTCCTGCCACCTGTCTCTGCAGTGAAACAATCTGTCTGTATGCAATAGAGGGGGATTGAAAGTGGCAGGAGATGTACACACCCGTAGGAAGTCTTGCTCGTCCTCCGGCACTGTCTCCACGACCTCTACCCGTCCTTCGGGTGCAGGGAGGTCTGGGCTGGTATGGTGGAAAAGAGGATGGGCCACGAGATCAGTGGGGACCGAAGACCAGCCGGGATAACAGTGAGCGAAACACCTTCTGTATAGAGGACTGTGCTTTATCCCGGGAAGCAAATAAAGTGATGGGTTTCTGTAGCTCCTTAAAGAAAGGTCCCCGGAACAGTAGGACTTATTGCCAGGGGGCCCAATTCTTCGGATCCTAGTTCCGATAGCTTGGTGTCCATACGGAACAGAGCCGTGTACCTGCGGTTGGTGCAGAACCACATTAGCATTGCCAAGAAGGCAACTGGGGCGTAGTGTCCAATCCCGCATGATGGCCGGGTCCAGGCTCGTACCATCTGTGCAGGTCACGTCCGTCAGGGCCAACATCCTGCACAAAGGACCCAGCCTATCCGGCTGTTCATCTTGCGCCGGGCGGAGGTGACGCTCGACCCCATACGTGGGGTCCCGAGCCGTACGATTCAAGTACGAGGCCACCAGGGGGTCAAAATCCGGGTCCCCCGCCACCTTGTCCAGCAGGACGGCCAGGGGCATTCTGCCCAAAGTTACTCGCGGGCCTCCCTTTCCAGGGGCCTACGGACCCAGTAGCGCACGAATTGTGCTAAGTGGTCGGGCCGCGACCATAATGAGGACCTGGCGTGCCAGATAGAGCGAGGGTCAGACAGAGGTTCACCTTTAGCATCTAGAAAGGTGTCGTCTCCCGGCACCACCGTGGGGGCCCCTGTTCCCGGCGCGTCTTCATCCTCCTAGCGCCAACCTGGGCCAAACCTACGGTCCTAGTCCCAATCATCAGCTACCATTGAAGGGAGTTGGTCTGCCCGCCACTCATCCAGTACGGCCTATGATAGGGGGGAGCAAGGAGGCCCTCACCCCTGCGCCCGATAGACGGCGGCACGAGGCCGGCGAGGTTAAGAACCTCGAACCATGACGCTTCGCCGGAGCCTTGCCCTACCGGGAGCGTGGTTTAGGGACTTCGCCCTTCCAATAGCGCATTTGCGCACTTGCCTGCTCTCTCCCATGAGAGTTTGACTCAGCCGAGTCGTCTGGGGGGTTCCACTCGCGCCTCCGTCCGGTTGTGATAGAGGGAGGGCCCTAGCCAGGGCTGTCTCCACAGAGGCGGACCCCGCCGCATCAAACAATGCCTGCAATTTCTGCTCCTGTGCAGAGGCCTCCATAATATCCGAGATGATGGTATGTGACACCTAAGGAGATAGAGAACAGGGATCACTAGCAGGCAGCAGGGGCCGCACCCCTATAGTTGGCAGAGGCAAGTATAATACGCATGCCGGCTCAACAAACAGGGGTCCAGGAGCGGAGCCGCCAGGCCAGTAGCATGCGTAAAATGGCATAGACAACGCAGGCCAAATCATGGGGTCACAGACAAAGCTGGCCAATCAAGGGGCACAGACAAAGCAGGCCAATCATAGGGGCACAGACAACAGCTGGCCAATCATAGGGGCACAGACAACAGCTGGCCAGTATCTGGGCAAGGGTAGCACCGGCCAGAGGTGTATGGAGGCAAAACGTAAATCCTTACGGATGACAGGCAGGCATATCTTGACACAGGAGCGTGTAGGGTAGAGATGTACCAGGGTCCCCAGAATGGGCTCAGAACAGTGTGAGGGATAGTGTCCCCAGTAGGGTCCAATGTAGGTAATATGCAGATGTCAGCAGCAAGGGCAGAGAATCCTTGCGTAGAGAGCAACTGCAATCAGCAGAGATCTAAGCAAACATGCATTGCACTGCCACATGCAGTGAGACAGGGAAAACACATGCACGTAGCAAAGCTCAAATCACACCTGAGAGATATATAGTTAACATGTGGAAGTTGTTATCAATGAAACCTTCCGATTGTGAGAGATGAAAAGGGTGAGATAACCCTGCAGGGAACTGAACCTGCAACTCTGAGGGTTGAGTACAAACTACAGATCATATGTTAATGAACTGAGCTATCCTCTGACTAGCTTTAAGAAGTGTATCACAGACTGTAATCTCAATAAGATAGTAACACAGAAAAGAAAGTAAATCCAAATAAAGTACATAAGTGTATAATGGGTTTTACATGTAAACAGCTTTCCTCAAAGACAAGTATGACAATAAAGGTTTACAAAAGATGTGCATAGTCGATATACTACTTAACACAGAAAAGAAAAAGGTGGTGCCCTGCGCCCTTAAAAGAAGGGCGCACACGCGGCCGGCATGGCAGAAAACAAAACCGCGCACCAACGGACCCAGCCACGCGGTCATGGGGAAGAGGGCGCACTTAAGCCGCAACCCGCGGCAACAGAGAGGCTCCCTGTACCCTCCCCACGCCGCCCGTGTATAGCCGATGCGAGCGAGGCGAGGGAGGGACAGGGAAGCAGGTAGGGGATTCCCACTCGGCGGACGAAGACGGCGGGCGGGAATCAATACACGGCGCACGAGGGACCGCTGGAGTCTTTCTCCGCGGTCCCGACGGTCGGCAGGGAGGCGGTCAGAAGACCGCTTCCCGGCGACCGTAAAGCAAACCAACCAAAGTAGAAAAGAAATGCAGAATAACATGAAGAACAAGGGACTAAGAAAAGAAACAAGGTTCAAATACCTCACAGAAAAACGGAGGAACAGATTATACATAGGAATAAAATACACATATAAATAAATTGCATTTCAAAATGACACATATGAAAAACCCACAGCCACCCAGAAAAACCAGGAGGCAGAGGTACTCTGACCTGTACTGTCCGCGGAGCAGCAAAGAAAGAGGAAATGGTGGCTTAGTTTGTGGTCGACGTGTGCTCTTAGTGTTGTTGACTCCGCTATGGCGAGATCGGTCGGGTTCACGGAGCTTCTGGTTTTTTCCTGTCGGGATCCTCTTCTCTTACATCCTCTCGAATACTCCTCTTGGACTCTTTCGGGAGTGCCTGGTAGGTCGAGGCGTCGTCACTATCGGCCAGGGACCTTCTCTGGGATCCCTGAGCTCCCGGGACGAGGAGATGTTTACCTCTCAGCATGGATTTCATAGTGTCGTTGGTGCTTAGGACAGGATGCTGAACCCTTTTTCCGGCCCGTGACCTACTTGCTGAGTGTCTTGTCCCTCTTCGATGTTTTGGGACGGTTGTGCCGTCTGGTTCTTGTGATTAGTCATTTATTTAGGTGGAACGTGTTCCGTTTGGAGTTTTTTTCCCCATCGGTCAGGACCCGCTGGTCTGCAGATTTCTACGTGGGATGAGGCTGGCACGTCCTCCGGCGCCTAAGTAGGGTTTTAGCGTTTTTCTTCGGGATTCGGCCGGAGTTCCTTGTTTCTTGCCTTCGCCAGCTTTCTACTGTGTTTGCCCTCTTGTTGTGTCTGGTTTCGTTCAGATGTGTTTCTGATGTCCGATCCTTCGCCCCTGTCCAATCTCGATGGATGAGATGGTTATTGACACTGGCAGGGGTGAATTCGACTCTTGGAGTACATTCGGTTAGCGGCGCTACTGCTTCCGAGTTTTCCTTGATGGGCGTTTCTCCTCGGGACGTTTTTTGTATGTGGCGGTCCGGTCCCGTGAGGAGCTTGCGCCAGTTTATTTTGGACGGTCGGACTATGTTTCTTTTGCTTTGCTGTCAGAGCGTTAAAACAGCAAATATGAAGCCTCCTGTCATGCTATAAAATTGTAGATTATACTAGCTTTAGTGTAACTATAATCTTAATTTTATTAATGACAGGAGGCGAATATTTCCCACCCAGTTTGGTTTCTCCCCCCCTTGTTCTGGATGGATTGCATTGATTGTATTTCTGTTGATTTGTCTGATTATCTGGGCTAGGTTTGGTAGTCTGGGGTGATGTTGTGGGAAGTGCATGTTATATTGTATTGACGGTCATTAGTGATGGATTTCATGTCTTTATTCTATCAGTACTGGATCGTGGGATTTATGTTTTATCAGTACATTTCGTTCACTAATCAGTGTTTTCGATTCTGTTTATTTCGTTTCAGTTTAATGGTTCGACTTCAGTTCATAGAATCGGCTGTTTGGCAGGATGAAGATCAAGTTCATCCATTATCCGAAGTTTTTCCAGATGACATTCATTGTTATGTTGTAAATTTTTCTTTATTTAGTTTTTGTCATTGTTGTGTACGTTACGTTGTCGCAGCGTGAAAGAGGAAATGGTGGCTTAGGAGGAGCCTTATATAGATGCCTTATGTTTTTGTCTTTGGTGTTTATCTCTCTGTTAATGTGCTGCTGTGGAGTTCTAGTAAAGAGAGACTTAAGCAAATATGAAGCCTCCTGTCATGCTATAAAATTAAAAAGCTATTGAACCCTTCAGCTGGTCAATTACAATTACATTAACCCAGGGGTCAAGTCCTGGGGAAAAAAGTGTGGGAACTCACCCAATAATTTACACTCCTATGCATATAGTGCAGTGCAGGGTGTGTATAATGCATGTAGTGTATTTGTAGTGAATGCAGAGTGTGTATAATGAATGCAGTGTGTTTGTAGTGAGTGCAGTGTGTATAATGAATGTAGTGTATTTGTAGTGAGTGCAGAGTGTGTATAATGAATGTAGTGTGTTTGTAGTGAGTGCAGATTGTGTATAATGAATGTAGTGTGTTTGTAGTGAGTGCAGAGTGTGTATAATGAATGTAGTGTGTTTGTAGTGAGTGCAGTCTGTAGAATAAATGTAATGTTTAGTGAGTGCAGAGTGTGTATAATGAATGTAGTTTGTTTGTAGTGAGTGCAAAGTATGTATAATGAATGCAGTGTTTGTAGTGAATGTAGTGTGTTTGTAGTAAGTGCAGAGTGTGTATAATGAATGCAGAGTGTATATAGGGAATGTAGTAAGTGCAGAGTGTGTATAGTGAATGCAGTGTGTTTGTAGTGCGTGCAGAGTGTGTATAATGAATGCAGTGTGTGTGTAGTAAGTGCAGAATGTGTAAATTGAATGTAGTGTGTTTGTAATGAGTGCAGAGTGTGTATAATGAATGTAGTGTGTTTGTAATGAGTGCAGATTGTATGTAATGAATGCATTGTGTGTGTGCTGGACAATGCGTGTGTGCGGGATGATGCGTGTTTGCGTGCTGAAAGATGTGTGTATGTGTGTGGGCTGAATGATGTGTGTGTGTTGGATGATGTGTGTGTGCGCACGTGTATGCTGGATGATGTGTGTGTGTGTCTGCTGGATGATGTGTGTGCTGGATGATGGGGGGTGAAGCATTTTCTTTTTTAATTTATGTGTTTATATTTTTTATTCCCCCTTACCTGCTTCTTACCTTGCCAGGGAGGGGGGAGATCGCCTGGTGGTCCGGTGGAGAGAGCCAGCCGCTGCACATGGAGGCCCAGCACACTCTGTGTTCCCTCTTCAGGCCCTTTGCATATTGATACCGGAGAAACTGACGGAAGCCAAGCACAGAGAGATGGACACAGGTTTCTTCAGGAAGGAAGAGATTCTTTATTGGATCACCGATCGGGACTCAGAGGGACTAATGTCACCAAAATACAGCAAGTTCTGAGCCCCGGACAATAGTGCAGGCTCCTTATATAGGCACATAACTCCTCCCATATTAAGCACCACCCGCACATTCTCTTGACCAATCAATACAAATAAGAATTAACTTCCTGCTTGACCGCATGGCCTGTCCAGCACAATGGAGGAGGGGAATACTATATCCTGTATTCTTGCACATGCTCCGTACACTACTGATCGTATCTTGCCTCGTGCAACCAACTGATCGATACGTCAGCATATGCACGTACACATGCCACGTGGTAATCTCGGCCTACTAAATTTATTTTTACCGAGATTCCACCACAATATCTCTTTCTTCCTACCACAACCTTTGTGTTTCTCTTACTTCCTCATCAGCCCCTTTTGTGTGTCTCTTTGTTCCTCACAGCCCTTTTGTGTCTCTTTCTCCCCCCCCCCCAGCCCCTTTGTGTGTCTCTTTCTTTCCCCCAGCCACTTTCTGTGTCTCTTTCTCCCCTTAGCCCATTTCTGTGTCTCTTTCTCACCACGAGCCCCTTTGCCTGGCTTTTTCCTCCCAAACCATACAGACATAGATATACAGGTAAAAATACATACATGCACAAAGGCACAACCATACAGGCACATAGTCCTAAAAGGAACACAAACAAACACAGTCATACAAGCAACCAGTCATGCACAGACAGTCATACACAGACACACAGATGGTCATACAGGGACACACAGACAGTCATACAGAGACATGAAGACACAGTCATACAGTGACATGAAGATACAGTCATACAGTGACATACAGATACAGTCATACAGTGACATACAGAACAAGGCATACAGAAACAGTCATACAGAGACAAACAGACGAAAGGCATACAGAGACATACATAAACAGACATATACTGATAGTGATGAGAGGAGGAGAGGGATGGCCGCTAGTGATAGGGGGAGATAAGGGATGGATGCTAGTGATGGGAAGGAGATAATGGATGGCTGCTAATGATGAGAGGGGGATGGTTGCAAGTGATGGGAGGGAGAGAGGATGATAGCTGCTAGTAACAGAGAGAGGAGGATTGCTGTTAGTGATAGGGGTGAGAGTAATGGCGGGAAGTGATGGGGAGAATGTGTGGCTGCTAGTGATGGGGGCGAAGGGGATGGCTGCTAGTGATAGGGGTGAGTGAGGGATGGCTGCTAGTGATGGGGGAGAGGCGGATGGCTGCTAATGATAGGAGAGATGAGGATGGCTGCTAGTGATGGGGGAAAGGGGATAGCTGCTAGTGATGGGGGGAATGTGATGGCTGCTATTGATGGAAAGAGGAGGATGACTGCTGGTGGGGAGAAGGGGATGGCTGCTAGTGATGGGGGTGAGAGAGGGGTGGCTGCTAGTGATGGGAGGAGAAGAGGATGGCTGCTAGTGATGGGGAGAAATTGATGGCTGCTAGTGATAGGGGTGAGTGAGGGATGGCTGCTAGTGATGTGGGAGAGGAGGATGGCTGCTAATGATAGGGGAGAGGAAGATGGCTGCTAGTGATGGGGAAAGGGGATGGCTGCTAGTGATAGGGGTGAGGGATGGGTGGCTGCTAGTAATGGGGAGTGGAGGATGGCTGCTAGTGATGGGGAGAAGGGGATGGCTGCTAGTGATTAGGGTGGAGGAAGAATAAGAGGAATAGAAGTGAGGTGGCACTGTTGGACCAATAAAACACAGAGCTCCACATGAACTATAAGATTTAGCTCTGTGGAGCTCTGTGCTAGATACATTATTATTTCATCAAAAAATAAATAAAACATGGCTGCTTACCGTTGGTGGTGTAAGTAGCTGTAAAGAGATGTTCTTACCTCTCCCTGCTCGGTAATCCTCAAGCAGGGCCTGACAGGAAGTGATGTAAAATGCACCACACACTGCAGGCTTCACTCCTCAGTAAACTACCGCGGGGGAGAGTAGTGTGAGCAGGCACATCTCCTGCATCTTGACAGCCATCATCCCACCAACAGCAGACAGTGTATTGTGGGCGGCACTATGCTGGGGACGGGGAGAAATGAGGCAGCACAGCGACATTGCGCCCCCTGGGCAGGTCCTGCAGGATCACTAGCAGGAACGGCGTTCCTCCTTTGGAAAAAGTGCAGGAACGCCGTTCCCATGCGTTCCTGCAGGATTCGAGCCCTGCATTAACCCCTTAAGACCGCAGGACGTACCATGCCGTCCTTATTTGAGCGGCTCTAAACGCCGCAGGACGGTATGGTACGTCCTGGGCGGTCTTACCCCCCACGTGGCCGGCGGCACATGGCCGCTGCAGATCGTGGTCGGGGGGCATGCCTGGCCCCCCAGGCAGCCCCCCTGTGCCTGGGGACCGCGGTCTGCAGCTTCCGATCGCAGTGACAGGCTGTCACTGCGATCGGTATTTACCATGTGTCAGCCGATTTTAAAATTGGCTGACACATGGAGCTGGCCGCATTTTCACTCTGCAGATCGCGGTCGGGGGACATGCCTGGCCCCCCAGGCAGTCCCCCTGCGGTCAGTGACCGCGATCTGCAGAGTATGATCGCAGGGAGAGGCTGTCTCTGCGATCTGAATGCAGAGACAGCCTCTCCCTGCGATCTGATCGCAGTTACAGCCTGTCACTGCGATCAGAGTTACTATGTGTCAGCCTATTGGCTGACCATAGTAACTGCAGGCAGGATCCCCCTGCAGATCGCGGTGGGGGGCATGCCTGGCCACCCAGGCACTCCCCCTGTGGCCAATTACCGCGATCTGCAGGAGGTGATCACAGTGACAGCCAGTCACTGTGATCACTGATCCTGTGTGTCAGCCAGTGATGTAAAATCACCGGTTGACACTGTCTCTGCCCCTCTCCTCCCCTTTTAACCCCTTAAAGTAAAATAAAAATTAAAGTTAAAAATAAAATATACTTAGATCATTTATATATATATTATATATATGATCTAAGTATATATATATATATATATATATATATATATATATGCACACATTTACACATACACTAAGTGTATTTTAATATGTATATATATAATTATATATATATATATTAATATCAAAATACACGTAGAAGGATATTGATTAAATATATACATAATTATAATTATATATATATATATATATATATATATATACATATATATATTATAATAAAAAAATATGTAAATACGTAAAAAAAATAAAAAAAATAATAAAAAATATATATGTGTGTAATTTCGTTCTAACTGTATTTTGATATTAATATATATATATACATATATATATATATATATAGATATCAAAATACATGTAGAACGAAATAATATATATATATATATATATATGTATATACCTAAGTATATACGTATACATCACTATATGTATACCTATATATAAATAACAATAATAGTAAAAAAAGTATATATATATATATACATATATATACACACACACGTGTATATATAATAATTTTACATATATATTTATGTAATAATTTTACATAATTAGGTCCTTTTATTAATTACAATTTGCAGGACCTGCCTAACAACCCAGGCCGAAAGTATAGGGAATTTAATTTGCTAGCACTATATTTAACCCTATAACTTTCCAAGACACTATAAAACCTGTACATGGGGGTTACTGTTTTACTCGGGAGACATCGCTGAATACAAATATTTGTGTTTCAAAACCGTAAAATTTATTACAACAATGATATCGTCAGGGAAAGTGAAATGTATTGCATTTTTCGCACACAAACGGCACTTACACTGACGATATTTTTGCTGTCATACATTTTACTGTTTTGAAACACAAATATTTGTGTTCAGCAAAGTCTCCTGAGTATAACAGTACCCCTCATGTACAGGTTTTATGGTGTTTTCAAAAGTTACAGAGTCAAATATAAGGCTTGCGTTTCAGTTTTTTCACAATGAAATTCGCCAGATTGGTTACGTTGGCTTTGAGACCGTATAGTAGCCCAGAAATAAGAATTACCTCCATAATGGCATACCATTTGCAAAATTAGACAACCCAAGGTATTGCAAATGGGGTATGTTCAGTCTTTTTTAGTAGCCACTTAGTCACAAACACTGGCCAAAATTGGCTTTCAAATTAGTTTTTTGCATTTTTCACACACAAACAAATATTAACGTTAACTTTGGCTAGTGTTTGTGACCAAGTGGCTACTAAAAAGGACTGGACATACCCCATTTGCAATACCTTGGGTTTTCTACTTTTGCAAATGGTATGCCATCATGGGGGTAATTTTCATTCCTGGGCTACCATACAGTCTCAAAGGCAACGTAACCAAACTGGCAAATTGATTCTTCCTCATCTTCACCTTTTTTAGAACCAGGCCTTGGACTCACACGAGAACCAACTACCAGGAGTCAATCCAGAACAGAGCACCCCCCAAACATCACTATTACACCAGGAGGGGGCAGAAAGGGAAGAGGCACTGGTCACAGAGGACGACCACCACGGAGACATTAGACAATCCCATCATCAACTTATCTGACAGAGTTCTTACTGACACGGAGATTATGTTACTACAGAGGGGCTTATCATTTGTCCCCACGTCTAGGGTTGATAAATTTCAGTGGGAAATCGATCAATTTAAATTTAACAGGAAACTCCGCTTGGTAGATTTCTTCAAACAACAACAAGGGGATGACCAGCTGAACAAGATAAATCCTGAACGGTTCAGACTACGCAGTGTGTTTGACCCCCCAGCCGTTAATGCAACATTAAAAACATTTTCTCATTGTCTAAAAACAGAAACGATGCAGATGACAACTAGTGATAACATTGCCAGATCCAACATTACCAAAATGGAGAGAGAAGCTCTACATAGTCTAGCTAATGATAAGTCAATCGTTATACGATCGGCGGATAAGGGTGGGGCTATCGTCCTTCAAAAGTTTGAAAATTATAGGGATGAAATCCTTAAACAACTGTCCGACACTACGGTTTACAAATATTCCAACACCGACCCCTCTAAGGAATTTGGTAGAAGCATACAACAGACTCTACAGAGGGGGCTGGAAGCTGGTTTCTTGACTACATCAGAATATGAATATCTGTTTGAAACCCATCCAAGATGTCCTATCATTTACACACTCCCGAAAGTTCACAAAAACTTGGAATTACCACCGGGTCGCCCAATTGTTTCGGCCATTGGGGGTCTCCTTGAACCCATTGGAAGATGGCTTGACTCTAAATTTAAAACACCAGTTATGACATTACCTACATATGTCAAAGACACTGCCCAAGTTATCACTGCTCTGAGGTCCATTGAACTTCCTTCACAAGGGGTCTTGCTGGCAGCCATAGATGTGTGCAGTTTGTACACCATCATCCCTCACTACGAGGGAATACAATCCATGCGACAGGTACTTTTGCAATGTCAAGAGAAGATTGAACCCCCAATTGAATACATCTTGGAATTGCTGGAATTATGTTTAACGTTGAATTATTTTAGATTCGAAAATTCTTTATACATTCAAGTCTCGGGGACATCCATGGGTGCCCCTATGGCACCTATGTATGCGAATGCATACATGCATGTATATGAACAGAAGTATATCTTACAAAAATACAGCAACCATATCCTGAAATATCTCAGATACATCGACGATGTGTTTATTATTTGGGTTGGAGAGGAATCATTATTTCTGGACATGCTAAATTCACTCAACACTTTGGACTCTCCGGTTAGACTCACATACCAGATCAGTGACAACCATATGGATTTCCTGGATTTACGCATTTTCATTGAAGACAACAAATTGGGGTATACACTGTTTGCTAAAACATCTGACCGTAATACATTATTACACGCAACTAGTCATCATCCACCCAATCTGATCAAATCACTCCCAGTATCACAGTTCATTAGGGTGATGAGGAACAACTCGGATCCCAATAGAACTGCTGTTCAAATTCAAGAAATGTTCGAGAAATTTATCCAAAGGGGTTATTCCAAGTATACCCTGGATCGAGCATATTTGAAAGCACTGCAGCGCTACACGGATGGACCATCGTCAAGCATTAAATCACCCAGACTAACCTTTCCACAAACTTTCCATTCACAATCCTTGAGTTTCTCAAAAATGATTCGGAAAAATTGTGAGATACTTCAAAAAGCTAACACACTGCCGGCTATATTTAAGCAAGCCCCGATCATGAGCTATAGGAGGAATAAAAATCTGAAGAACTACCTTGTACATACTGATACACATGAGCTGAAACAAGTTGAAAACTACAATGTTGGTTGCTACCGATGTTTAAAATGTACAGCTTGCAACAACATGACTCCAGGGAAATCTTTTTTTCATCCCCACTCGGGTAAAGAATATAAAATACGTCAACGTATTTTGTGTACTACTACACATGTTGTATACCGCATCACATGCCCGTGCGGTCTTATGTACATCGGCAAGACCTCAAATGACCTTCGAGAACGCATGAGGGGTCACAGATCAACCATTAGGATTGCATTGTCCAGTGGCACAGCAACTACGCCTATAGCTAGACATTTTCTCACAGCGGGACATACATTACCAACCCTCAAATTTATGGGTATTGAACAAGTCCCGGCTCCAAGACGAGGAGGTGATTGGGATAATTTACTTCTCCAGAGAGAAGCCTACTGGATTTTTACATTGGGAACACTGTCCCCAGGGGGGCTAAATGAGATTAACCCTCTGAACTGTTTCATCCCTAAAAGATAGAACGATGCAGTTATTGTTATTGTTATCTTCATTTTTAGTAAGTTAGTATTAAAATTTGCTACATTGGCGCAGAGGTTATCCCAGACAGTAACATTTGTATCTGTATACTAAAAAGGTTATAATCTGTATGATACTGTGGTTATCCATTTCATGGACTGGCTAAGCTTATCTTTAATATGCTTTTCAATATGCTCTTTGATGACGTACCACACGGTTCTTTGCTACTGGATTTTCCATAAAACAGATCTTTAGTAGACTAACCACTCTGCGAGGCCCTTCGGGTTTATTTTCCTTGTTTTTAAATTTTGTATTTCTTTATTCTGTTCACATGCATATATGAGCACAGACACTCTAGATTTGGACCGAATGTACGGTCTAATCACTTCTTAACACTTAGAACTATAATGTTGTTAGATTGCTTTATAGCTCTTGTCTATATTTCTGGTTACTTCACCGGAATGGGTTAAACCTTTCTAGGTATGCTTGTTGAACTTTGACTTTAAATCGTCACTGGTGACATCACAACCTCGTTTTCACTCTCCAATTGAAATTTGTTTGTACCATATTTAAACACTGTTTACCCGCCTTTTGATTGTCTTGATAAAAGTCCTGCGAGGACTGAAACGTTGAACCTATCACTGGCACGTTTGTGAATAAACACATTACTTTCTACTAAGTCCTCTTGAGTGCACTCGTTCTTCATTGTATATACTGACGGCTGAGGCAGCACCGAGGCGAGCACAAGACCGGTACATTGAGTGCGGAGTTCTCGATATTTATAATTATATATATATATATATATATATATATATATATATATTTATATTAATATCAAAATACACGTAGAAGGATATTGATTAAATATATACATAATTACAATTATATATATATATATATACATATATATATTATAATTAAAAAATATGTAAATACGTAAAAAAAATTAAAAAAAATAATAAAAAATATATATGTGTGTAATTTCGTTCTAACTGTATTTTGATATTAATATATACATATATATATATATATATATATATATATATAGATATCAAAATACACGTAGAACGAAATAATATATATATATATATATATATATGTATATACCTAAGTATATACGTATACATCACTATATGTATACCTATATTTAATAACAATAATAGTAAAAAAAGTATATATATATATACATATATATACACACACACACACACGTGTATATATAATAATTTTACATATATATTTATGTAATAATTTTACATAATTAGGTCCTTTTATTAATTACAATTTGCAGGACCTGCCTAACAACCCAGGCCGAAAGTATAGGGAATTTAATTTGCTAGCACTATATTTAACCCTATAACTTTCCAAGACACTATAAAACCTGTACATGGGGGTTACTGTTTTACTCGGGAGACATCGCTGAATACAAATATTTGTGTTTCAAAACCGTAAAATTTATTACAACAATGATATCGTCAGGGAAAGTGAAATGTATTGCATTTTTCGCACACAAACGGCACTTACACTGACGATATTTTTGCTGTCATACATTTTACTGTTTTGAAACACAAATATTTGTGTTCAGCAAAGTCTCCTGAGTATAACAGTACCCCTCATGTACAGGTTTTATGGTGTTTTCAAAAGTTACAGAGTCAAATATAAGGCTTGCGTTTCAGTTTTTTCACAATGAAATTCGCCAGATTGGTTACGTTGGCTTTGAGACCGTATAGTAGCCCAGAAATAAGAATTACCTCCATAATGGCATACCATTTGCAAAATTAGACAACCCAAGGTATTGCAAATGGGGTATGTTCAGTCTTTTTTAGTAGCCACTTAGTCACAAACACTGGCCAAAATTGGCTTTCAAATTAGTTTTTTGCATTTTTCACACACAAACAAATATTAACGTTAACTTTGGCTAGTGTTTGTGACCAAGTGGCTACTAAAAAGGACTGGACATACCCCATTTGCAATACCTTGGGTTTTCTACTTTTGCAAATGGTATGCCATCATGGGGGTAATTTTCATTCCTGGGCTACCATACAGTCTCAAAGGCAACGTAACCAAACTGGCAAATTTCAATGTGAAAAAACTGAAAAGTGTAACATGCTATATTTGACCCTGTAACTTCCCAAAACACCATAAAACATGTACATAGGGGGTACTGTTTTACACGTGAGACATCGCTGAATACAAATATGTGTATTTTATTGCAGTAAAAGCAAACAGTATTATGACATTCACAGTTAGAATGTCACATAGAACTAAGAAAATTTTAAAAAAATCATATTTTCTCTCATTTTTTTATATTGTATTCATATTACGTTATGTTCCATACCTAAATATTTGATGTTAAATGAAAGCCATGTTTCCCCTGAATAAAATGATATATAATAAGTGTGGGTGCATTTAATATGAAAGAGGTGATTATTGTTGAACAGACATATAGTCAAAATCTGTGGTTTGTTTAAATTTTTTTTGGTTCACAACTTGTACATTTGGCTGTGGTCTTAAGGGGTTAACATTTGTATATATATATATATATATATATATGTGTTGTTCTTTGATTTTTTTTATTTTTTTTGGTTTATAAGTTTGATTTCTGTTTATATTATATTGAAGATTCATACTGCAGTATGATGAATACCTTGTGTCATTTGAATGTAGCTGCTATTTCAAAGTAACGTGGACACATTTGAGTGTATGATGACCAAGATTTATTATACTAATGTGAAATATGTATAAATGAAATGTGAAAAAAGCTGCTAAGATTATTGGCATTTTTCCAGATTATTACCAGTGATATTCATTGGGTGGTACCACTGCAGGACATACTAACTGTGGTGATACATATTCAGTACTTTCTATTAGAATACATTGGAAGATTGTTTTCTTGTGAGGTTTACAGAGCAAGATTTAAATCTTGCTGTTCATAGCCTACTTTTTTTTTTTCACTGATTGGCCTCTTCTTATTAAATTAATAATTATTATTTTTGAGAAATGAACCAAAGTTACATTGTTAGTTAAGTCAAAACCATATAATATTTTTACTGAAACAATATATCTTGCTCGCTCTTATTTCTTGTTGCTTGTATTTTTAAATGTCTCCACAAGTGGGCAGTCTTAACGGGCAGAGTGTATTATATGTAAGCATTACAAATGAAAAAAGTGGTAGCTACACTTCCCTACAGGCAGAGTTAAATTGATATAGTACTGCCTCATATTATAAGTTGTGAGATGGTGATCATTACTGGTCATTATGGAGTAAAGGTCAGTTTGAATACCACCTGATTTAATCACAAGAGATCCACCTCTGTTTCAGAATCAGTTTCCTCCTCTACCTATTGTTCCTGTGTCACTGTGTAAATGTCTCATGTAAGTGTTTCATAATCTACAGTCCCCATATGCCTAAAAATACATACTTAATACAAATTAAGTTACAGCGCACACATAACAATACACTTATCAATCTTAAAATTATCTAAAAAGACATACTGGCCATTTGTTAGACAATGAGCCTGTATAGTTTCTCACATTACAGCCTAAGATAGGCTGTAGCCTATCATAAAGGAATGTGAAACATAACTGCCAAGGGGGCAAATGACTGGTGGGCCACTATGTCAATTGGTTGAGGCCTTCTAGAGAGATTAAAAGATCTTATTGGCCGGTCTGGGCAGGGGTGAAACTCAGTGAGTGCCGGTCCAAGGAAGGAACTTAGTCCTTTCAGGTAGTAAATTTTAGTCTTCAAATTTTAGAGGCGACGTCTTCTAACACGCTGATATACCTATACCTCTCATGAGTGCAAGTTTGATGTTATATGTATAAAACTTTATTACAGTATTGAATATTTATTTTCTGTTAATAGCTTTATCCCCATACTACTGGTTATATAAACTTAATACATGTTGAAAAAATATAAACTGACCATCAGACTTTCTTCAAATTATTCTGTTCTTCAGCCCCAAAAAGGCCAAATAAAATTCCATAATTCCAGACCCAAATAATAAAAATAAAAATAAAAACTGAAAAAAATAAAAACACAGAGCAATAAAATTAATTCACCTTTTGCTTTTGGGGCCTTTTCTAGTGACTGGGCAGCAGAGGGTGCTTAGTCGCTAGTTTAACCCCTTAAGGACACATGACATGTGTGACATGTCATGATTCCCTTTTATTCCAGAAGTTTGGTCCTTAAGGGGTTAAAATGTTTAGTAGGCATCTGCCCAGCTGCCACATGCTACTGGTGCTATAGTGCAAATACTTTGGATTTTTTTTTATTTATTTTTTTAATCCATGTCCAGATTTGAAGCCTCAGAGCTCATATTTGCACCATTCAGTCTGGATTTGTAGACTGAGTTCAGGACTGTTTCGGCCTGAAATACAAATTGAATGACCAATGATTGTGCAGTCTGTACACAGCCAGATGATATTGCCCCATTCGGTGTAGAGCCATTTGCATAATTCTGCAAGGCATTAGTATTGTAAATCTGCAAAGGTTACCTACCTTCAGTTATTTCCTTTTCAAGTTTCCTACAAAATAAAGCTTGCCAAGTTTGCATAAGGCACTTCCGTTAAACATTTAATAGTATTACTAATGTAAGTCCGTGGCAAAATGACTTTGCAAAGTTCCACAGTTACTGTAAATCCATGACTCAGCATGTGCTCATTAACACTGCCCTTTCCTGTAGCTTGCTCTAAGACATATTAAAATGTCTATTGCAGTGAGGTTTAATGCGCTAGTGCTTTTTTTTCTTATTATATTGTTTATTGCTATGCTTTTATTGCTTAAACTCTTTCTTGCATTGCATTACACTGATAATCATCTTTATTGCATATGTGCTGTCTGGCTGTGAGCGTTTAGTGATGAAATGCTCTCTGATGCTCGTATTATACTACTCGGTATAGTATATATATATTCCTAATGCTATAGTACCCTAGTCAGCATTTACTTCCTGACTGCTGAGTAATAGGCTCACATCGGGTGCACAGGGGAGGGGTGTGTAACCTGGTAAGCAAGTACAAACAAATGGCAGTTTGTTGAACACAAAACTCACAGGTCTTAGTGCCAAAGATCTTACTCATGTAAATCATGCAAAATATGGTTTGACAGACAAAGACTGTTGTGGCAGCAAGTTGTGGCTTAAAATCCCTCAGCAACCAGTTTGACCTCAGCATGACAGAGAATTCACAAAGAGCTGCGTATACTAAGAGATGTAAACAGTGGCGTACACACAACCCATGGGGCCCCGGTGCGAAAACTGATCCGTGCCCCCTCCCTCCCCCACCGCTTACTCTGCGCGAACTGGCGGTGGGCACCTGGTCAGAGGGGTCACAGGGCTGCGACCCCTGCATGTACGCCAGTGCATGCAGATAGACATACACTTAATGGACCACTACAGACACCCAGATCACATCAGCTCAATTAAGTGGTCTGGGTGTCAGGTCCCTCTAGTTTTAACCCTGCAGCTGAAAACATAGCAGTTTCAGAAAAACTGCTATGTTTCACTGAGGGTTAATCCAGCCTCTAGTGGCTGTCTCATTGACAGCCGCTAGAGGAGCTTCTGCGATTCTCACTGTGAAAATCACAGTGAGAAGACGCTGAACGTCCATAGGAGAGCATTGAGTAATGCTTTCCTATGGGCGGTTTGCATGCGCATTCGGAGCTGAGTGGCGGAGAGATCCCCAGCGCCAAGGGTGTCCGGCGCTGGAGAAAGGTAAGTGCTTAAGACATACACACTCTCATGAACAGACACATACACACTAGCTAACAGACACACACACTCAGTGACAGACATACACACTCACTAACAGACACACACTCACTGACACACTAACACTAACACACACACACACTCTAACACTAACAGACACACACTCTAACACTAACACACACATACACTCACTAACACACACACACTCACTAAAACTAACAGACACACACACACTCTCTAACACACACACACACAAACACACACACACACACTCACTAACAGACACACACTCTCTAACACACACACACACTCACTAACACTCACACACACACACACTCACTAACACTCACACACACACACACACACACACACACACACTCACTAACACTGACACACTTACTCACTAACACTCACACACACTTTTTAAAAAAAAACTTAATCCCCCCAGCCTCCCTACCTTTAGAAGTGCTCAGGGGATTCCCTGGGGTCCAGTGGTGGTGGTGCTGCTGGGCGGGTTATATGGCTGGCGGGTGCGCGAGGGAGCACTTTCCCCTGAGTGCTCCCTCTTCAGCTCCCTCGCGCGCCGCGTACTGATACCGGAGCCGGATATGACGTCATCTTCCGGCTCCGGTATCAGTACGCGGCGCGCGAGGGAGCTGAAGAGGGAGCACTCAGGGGAAAGTGCTCCCTTGCGCGCCCGCCAGCCCGGTGATACCACGGCCAGCCTCTGGGGGCCCTGAGGTGGCCGGCTCCTGGGCCCCCCAGGGGAAGAGGCTGGCCACAGTGGGTACATACCGGGTCGCAGGGCGGCCGGGCCCCCTGGTAGGCCGGGCCCGGTCGCAGTGATGTGGATTAATTTAGAAATAAACAAATATGTTTAAATGTCTATCTGTTCCTGTCCAAATCTGAGATGATTAAATTGCGTATACGCAGAAGTAAGCTCACACTGACACATGGAGTTCAGGTTAAAAGCACTTCAGAAAATTTAATACAATCTGGTTGGAAAACAGTTGTGCAGATCTTTTTAAAAGCAAAATGACATCATCATTGAATATCAGATAATAACAAATAAACATCATTAATTGGATTAAACGTTATGTGACTATATCAGTGTCCACCCATCAATATTATTAATTGGCTCAGGGATTTGAGTGACCAGCTAGGTGTCCTCCCACCGGGAGGTGGTATTGTTCTGGACAAGGGTGTGGACAGAAGGCTCAGGCGCCATCTTTCCCAGCATGAGGTTTACTCGGTGGAAAGGGGGGCTTGAGCGTCATTTTACACAGTCAGTGATATCGGGCCTCATGTCCAGGTGCAAGGTCTCTTATGAATAGAACATTTCATTACTACTGTGTTCTCGTGGCCTTCAAATTATACTATGTTGCAAGTTAGGGGAAAGTCAGTAAAGTCAGCAGTTCCTGAGTTAATCATGTCTTTATAGAGAATACAGTCTTTGTCTATTGTATTAGATGTGCTGGGAAATTCGGTCATGTAATGTAGTTTTGAAATGAACAAGTTAGGTTATGAGGACAAAATGGAGGATTCACAGTATGCAGTTAAAATGGAGTTAGTACAATAATTCAATACAAGTTCAATAAAGATTTTTAATAATTCTACATCAGTCCCCCCTATGAAATGTTAATATTCTAAGAGATAAACTTTATTAGTTAGTTTCAGAAGACAGGTTAGCCCAAAGGCACAAAACCCTATGAAGTAACGGTTCTTAAAGTCTTCTTAGTTCTTCAGAGGGACATCATAAATAGACAAGCTTACATTACCATATGGACCTGTGTTATCTGGAATATAGGCACAACAAGTCATGGTGACAGGTAAACGTTGTTGGTTGCAATAGATATAATAAATGCAAATCAAAATATTATTATTATTATTAGCAGTGACGGTTGGGAAAATGGACTCAAACTTTCCCTTTACTGCAAAATCATCTGGTACCCCCCTTGGCACACCTATGGCATCAATATATATATATATATATCAAACTTTCCCTTTAGAGGGGTGCTCCTTTTTATGTTCTGAAGCATGAATGTGGTATGTCAAGAGTACCTTGTCATGTATTATGTGTATGGACATAATAACCTTGGCTAGGGCGCATTTGCTTATGCATTGTAGTATTAAACCTGTCCCACGCTACATCAGCGTAGGTGGACTCGGATCATTTAGTCAATATTAATATCACCACAAACTCAGGATGGGCAAATAATCCTGAGGGAGCTTGGCGTTTGGATCTCTTTAGCTTCACGAGGTCTCCTTTTGGGGTCCTCGGCTTTCCATCGATGGCAAGTGGTCAGGCATTATTATGGCCATCAAACACCTACTTGTTGGTATCTTTTTTTTCTTTAGAGTCAAAAGTGTGTCAAAATCAACAAATGTTACTTCTCATGTTGCAGAGAGAGAGAGAGTCTTGAATCTGGAACAATGAATCCATTGAGTGATCTCTGCAACTTTCACAATGCACTATTGGGTATATGGTCTTGGATGTCACATTGATGACCGGCTAGGCTTCTGGCCATCCTGACAAAATGTCTATGATAACTAGTGCATATTTGACCCAGTAGCTCTTTGTCATCTGGATTCTTGAAAGGGATATTGAGAGTTAGCTAGGTGCTTAGGATTCTCCTCCTCTTCTGCCTGAGCTGTCCTTGGCACAAATAACACAGGATCGGCAGTGACTGGTGATTAGAGGAGTAATTCTAGGTGCTTTAGAGTATTTAGAGATCAAAGAGTTCATGAGGGTCTTGGATAGGTATAAAGTTCCATGGGCTCACTGCCCAGTACATGTTTTTGGGTAAACAGAGCTTAAGAGCGTTGGAGTACAGCCCGTCTTCAAGGGTTGCCCCTTTCTGTTTTTCCAGCTTTGTATTTCTTCAGGGTCAGCAGCTGCTTGTCATTCTTTCAGAAGCTTGAGATCTGTAGGTAGGATCTACATGGTGAGTATAGAAGTTTCTTTAGCGGACACCCTTCTGTCCACTTCCCTTGGTGCACTTGTGGCTTGGTTGGCAGCTTTTGGGCAGCTGAGTGGTGCTTCTTATCTTCCAGATTGATCCAAAATAATGTGCTGCACCCAGGGCATGTCTTGAGTCAGTGTAGATATTGGCATGTCTTCCTTCAGGCATTTTGTATGCCACTGAGAAGGCTGTCAATTCAGCGTCTTGAGCAGATGTGAGTGAGGAAAGTGAAGGTGCTTGACGTACCTGATCTTCTGTAGCAACAGCAAATCCAGTATGGTACCTTTCCTCTTTATCCGCAAACAGAGTGGAGTCAGGATCTGGTAAAGCTACTTTGTCTTTCTATTCACAGTTCTCTTGCTGACCCCCCTCTGTAGAGATTTGTAAATTGAATGTTCATGTTTTGTTCTAATGAGTCAAGTTCCTTTCATGAGATTTCTGGGGACTTAGTGAAGAAAAAACATGAGGGACAGCCACCTCCCTTACTTCCATGGGAATCTGGGTCAGGGCCGCACTATTTCCTTGAGAGTGCCCAAAACAGTTCTTTCAGTGTGGTATTCCCCCCTGGGAAGTGGCGGAAGAGTGGCCAGAGCAACTTTTCTTCAAAATATAATGTTGTCAGTTAGAGGCAGAGTTGTCTATGAGTGGAGGAAATTGGTAAGGAATAAGAAGGGAGGAAGCATATAAAGGATATAGATATGGTGGTGGGGAGATGGAAGAATGAGTAGTGGATAGAGTGAGAGGGAAGAAGGTGGAGTAGGAGGAGGAGAAGGCGGAGTAGAGGGAGGAGTAGGAGGAGGAGAAGGAGGAATAGAGGAGAAGTAGGAGGAGAGAGGAGAAGGTGGAGTAGAAGGAGAAAGTGGAGTAGAGGGAGGAGTAGGAGGAGGAGAAGGAGAAATAGAGGGAGGAGTAGGAAGAGGAGGGAGGAGTAAGAGCAGGAGGAAGGGGTGGGGGGGTAGAGGAGAAGGAGGAGGAAAGAGGAGAAGGTGGAGTAGAGGAAGGAGTAGGAGGAGAAAGTGGAGTAGAGGGAGGAGTAGGAAGAGGAGGGAGGAGTAAGAGCAGGAAGAAGGAGTAGGAGGAGGAGAAGGTGGAGTAGAGGGAGGAGTAGGAGGAGAAAGTGGAGTAGAGGGAGGAGTAGGAGGAGAAAGTGGAGTAGAGGGAGGAGTAGGAAGAGGAGGGAGGAGTAAGAGCAGGAAGAAGGAGTAGGAGGAGGAGAAGGTGGAGTAGAGGAAGGAGTAGGAGGAGAAAGTGGAGTAGAGGGAGGAGTAGGAAGAGGAGGGAGGAGTAAGAGCAGGAAGAAGGAGTAGGAGGAGGAGAAGGTGGAGTAGAGGAAGGAGTAGGAGGAGAAAGTGGAGTAGAGGGAGGAGTAGGAAGAGGAGGGAGGAGTAAGAGCAGGAAGAAGGAGTAGGAGGAGGAGAAGGTGGAGTAGAGGGAGGGGCAGTAGGGGAAAGTGGGGGACTTGTAGATGAAGGGAAGGGATCGGTGGGAGGAATGGATGGATTGGTTAGAGGAATAAGCGGGGGTGGGCAGGTAAGGGAGCAAACAGGTGATGTAGCAATGGAGGATACATCAGGAATCAAGACTAGGTAGAAATGCAATGGAGGCTGCAAATAGCCCATGTACAACAACTATTAACTGGCCCTATGCTTTCCCTAGAGAAAAATAATAAAAGGCTAACATGCTCATCTTGTCTCCACAAGCCTCGAACGTTTCACTCCCATGGGTGGCCCATGATGGCTTGCCCACCACTTCTCCACACGGGGCCTTTTGCCCGCGGAGACAGACGCTATCCCTGACTCTCGTTCTTAATTTAATAATTTATATCTAACATCTCAAAATGTAATTTCTACTTATATCACAAATATACATTATCACAATTTTATGTCTCGTAAATGGGATAAAATTTATTCTACTCTTTACTGATAATGTATTTTTAAAACATACAAAATAGACAAATAACATTGCCTTCTGCAAAATAAATGGAAAAGATAATGGAGATTTTGTTAAGCTTATAAATGGCTATACATTAATTCACATTTCTTGTTCTCCAGTTTCTGGCTGTTAATGACAATGTACAATGTAATAGAGCAGCAGGGAATGCTAGCAGAATGCTTGGTTGCATAGGGAGAGGTATTAGCAGTAGGAAGAGGGAAGTGCAGAGTACTGGATACAGTACTGGAGACCATATCTTCAGAAGGATATGGATACCTTAGAGAGAGTTCAAAGAAGGGCTATTAAACTGGTTCATGGATTGCAGGGTAAAATTCACCAGGAAAGGTGAAAGGATCTTGACAGGTATAGCTTGGTGAAAAGATGATAAAAGCATTTTAAATACATAAAGGGAAACAACACAGTAAAAGTGGAGACTATATTTAAAAGAAGGAAAACTACCATAACAAGAGGACATAGTCTCAAAAATAGAGGGACAAAGGTTTAAAAATAATATCAGGAAGTATTACATTACTGAGAGGGTAGTGGATGCATGGAATAGCCTTCCAACTGGAGTGGTAGAGGTTAACTCAGTAGAAGTGTTTTAAGCATGCGTGGCATAGGCATAAGGCTAAGCACTTGCTGCTAGTAACAGATCTAGAATTAATATACTATAATGCCCAAAGTCTCAATTCCTACGCATATGCAATAATAAAATATCTGGGCTTACAACAAAAATTATGTTAGTCAGTCTTTAAACTTGGCTTATTCATTTGTTCAAGAAATCTTGGTTTATTAGAACTTTCTTTTAGTAAATGTTCTTTAAGATAACCCTTCTTTCAGCATGTTATCAATCTTTGTACACAAAGCTAAAACACACTTGTTACTTATACGTGAAACGATAGACATATATATTCTATCTACATATTAACCAATACTTGTCACAGACACCTTCCTGACACAGGGAAACTAATAGCAGGATAATCCTAGTAACCGTAACCTTTTTGTTCATAATATATGGGAATTAAGGAAGACAGCATGTCTTTAAGATAGGATGAGCATGACACAATACACGGGCGGAAAATAAATAAATAAATAAAATAAATAAATAAACTCACGGAATGCAAACAATATACCTACAGCCATTAATCACTTTTCCTCTTCACAATCTAGCTTAACAACTTTGCATATTCCCTCTATCCACATTGCATAGCAATGCAACAAATCACACTTGCCTTTACATTTTTAACTCGTCCAAATAATTCTCTATTCCTGCATCAGATTCACTTTCCTAACCTTCGTAATAAACACTGAGCTACATCCCTGACTCCTTATCTTATACAACAGTCTTGGAGAAAATACTTTGTTCCATTGCTAAATCTTATTAGTTTCTGAATAATTTTACTGAACGCAGAACTGAAAAACCAGGAATGTCACCCCTCCCTCTCCCCCCTCGCGTCTCACAGAAGGCAAGGAGAGAGCCAGCATGAAGTTTTTTAACCATGTCAGCGCTGGAAAGACAGTTACGTTACAATTATTGCAAAAGCAAAGAGACACAAAAACACAACATTTAATAATACTCTTCAGTGAAACTCAATACAAAACCCCCACCCTCTACCAGGGTAATGGCTAACACAAAATACAAAAACAATTATTATAATATACATACATTCTTAACCCTTTGTGATCTAGTTCTTCCTCAACCCTACCTTCCTGCTGAATAGCATTGCTACTCTGTACCAGTAAGCTTGCTTTCTTCTCTGTCAGTAATCTACCACATGAAGGCACAGCAATTTTACACACTTTAGCAATCTCTATCTTCAACTAGATCACACGCGCTAGTCAGCCCTTATTGGGCTTTTCTAACCCTGTTCCATTCCCCTCCTATACAGGCGTCCCAGATATAGGGGGAAAAGGTTTTAAACAGTGTCTACAATGGTGGACTGACACTCGAGAGGGGTGGGTCCCCCCCAGTGCGTCTTCCCAAAACGTAGACTAGTCACTAATTGGAGGTGAGAAGTGTGTGACCAATCACTTCTCTCACAATAGAAATAGGAGAGGATAGAATAATAATATAGGAAGTATAGAAAAGGTAAAGAGTAAGGAAAAATCCTTAGGGACAGACACAGGAGTTTAAATAACTCCTAATTACACAAACAAAACAACAGTACAATTGAAATACAGTGCATGCATCACAGTTCAAATGAAATCAACAGTAATTCCTTTCCTTTACTCGTGTGCTTACTCCAAAGTCACCTCCCTCAACCTCGTAGTGTCCCCGCTCGGAGAACGACTTTCGTAAGTCTCACTACCAGCGGCCACGGAAAACAACTGACACCGGTCAGAGTTCCGTCAGCCTCCCTCTGCACAGCAGTCCACAAGAATGTGGCCACCTCTATCCTCACTCCCGTAGTGCCCCTATAAAACCCACTTATAAGTCTCACTACCACGTGATGCGGAAAACAAGCAATGCCTACTTGAATCCCCCCAGGAAACAGAGTCCCCTGCCACAAGACTAAGTCCCCTACCACAAATAAACAGAAAACTGGAATTCCACCAGCCCCAGCGCTCAGGGTTGTGGTTACCAAAAGAAAACTGGAATCCCCCCAGCCGAAGTTGAGGTTTACCAAAACTGGAATCCCCCCAGCCGAAGCTGAGGTTTACCAAAACTGGAATCCCCCCAGCCTCAACACTCGGGGCAGTGGTTACCAAACTTGGAATTCCACTAGCCCCAGTACTCGAAACTGTGGGTTACCATGTGCACAATGAGGCTAGCTGGGCTCTCAAAGTGTCACAAGAAGGATCACAGGAAATTATGAGTCTACACAAAATCCACAGTTCCAACAATCCTCTTTTTCCTTACAGCCACAGCCACGAGGCTCCTAAAAGAGGTAAACAGGCAAAGAAGACCCCCAGGAACGCATCCACAGGTCAACCCCCCTTTTTCCCTACAACCACAGCACCGTGGTTCCTAAAAGGAGTAAAACAGGTAACAGAAGACCCCCAGGAACGCATCCACAGGTCCACCCCCCTTTATCCCAAAAGGGGTAAAATACAAACAGATAAACAGACAAACTGAAGACCCAGGCAAGTCCCCTCAGGTCCACCCCCCTTTATCCCAAAAAGGGCAAAACAAGCAAGACAGAACCCCAGGCAAATCCCCTGCAGGTCCACCCCCCCTTTATCTCAAAATGGGGAAACAGGCAAACAATTCAAACACACCCAGGCAACAGATAGACTAAAATGCAGGTAAACAAGTGAGTAACGAGACACCGGGCAAGATATTACCTGTCTTTGATGTCCTCCCGGGAAGCAGTCACAGACACGTGGACGGGTCAATCAAAGGGGCCGGAACATACCGGTGGCTCTGCAGAAGTCTCTACCGTGTACTTGGAGGTGATCAGTCTCCCTTCCTACCCCCAGGATTCCCCCGTCCAACAGCATCTTCCTTAGGACGGCTCACCGGCCAGAGGCCATAGCCCGATGCCCCACGTTGGATGCGCCAAATTGATGTGGATTAATTTAGAAATAAACAAATATGTTTAAATGTCTATCTGTTCCGGTCCAAATCTGAGATGATTAAATTGCGTATACGCAGAAGTAAGCTCACACTGACACATGGAGTTCAGGTTAAAAGCACTTCAGAAAATTTAATACAATCTGGATGGAAAACAGTTGTGCAGATCTTTTTAAAAGCAAAATGACATCATCATTGAATATCAGATAATAACAAATAAACATCATTAATTGGATTAAACGTTATGTGACTATATCAGTGTCCACCCATCAATATTATTAATTGGCTCAGGGATTTGAGTGACCAGCTAGGTGTCCTCCCACCGGGAGGTGGTATTGTTCTGGACAAGGGTGTGGACAGAAGGCTCAGGCGCCATCTTTCCCAGCATGAGGTTTACTCGGTGGAAAGGGGGGCTTGAGCGTCATTTTACACAGTCAGTGATATCGGGCCTCATGTCCAGGTGCAAGGTCTCTTATGAATAGAACATTTCATTACTACTGTGTTCTCGTGGCCTTCAAATTATACTATGTTGCAAGTTAGGGGAAAGTCAGTAAAGTCAGCAGTTCCTGAGTTAATCATGTCTTTATAGAGAATACAGTCTTTGTCTATTGTATTAGATGTGCTGGGAAATTCTGTCATGTAATGTAGTTTTGAAATGAACAAGTTAGGTTATGAGGACAAAATGGAGGATTCACAGTATGCAGTTAAAATGGAGTTAGTACAATAATTCAATACAAGTTCAATAAAGATTTTTAATAATTCTACATCAGCAGCTGCGACCCCTGCGACCCTGGTATGTCTGCCACTGGATGTAAACTGTTTCCCATGATCAATGACAAAATAAATTAGGTCAAGTCACTCAGGATTGCTGCAGGAAGGCGGGTTTATTGGAATGAAAAAAGTGCAAAATTTCGGCCTAAACAGAGGACTTTATAAAGCTTATCATGTCCTCCGTGACATCTCTGTGGACATGTTCTAGTCAGGAGAACATTTGTTCTTCTGACTAGTACATTCCCACAGAGCATGTTCTAGTTCAGGGGTCAGCAACCTATGGCACGTGTGCCATGCATGGCACTCGAGGTGCCTTTGCATGGAACTCAAGGCTGCCAGAGACAAACAGGATATCTGCTATTGAAAACTGAGCTGTGGTTGCAGTTGGTGAGAACAATCCTCAATTTACGCATTCTGGTACTTAGAGGAAGTGATCTCTGACTACTTCCTTCCCCTACTTGTGAAAAGGAATCCACACTGGAGTAGAGCAGCCTGCAAAAGCTATCGCATCTCCTGCCCTTGGCCTGTACTTGGCCAGCCCGGTCCCCACTGGACTCCAGGGAAGCCACCCACACTGTTAGATATACACAGAGCTGGAGAAGAAACCACCCCTTATACACATAATTCCCCTCATACAAATAATACAAAAATCCCACACACAAAATCAACCCACATACAACACACACACCCAGGGCCGGCCTTAGGGGTGTGCGAGCTGTGCGGCCGCACAGGGCGCCATGGTGCAGGGGGCGCCCTGCGGCCGCATAGCTCACACGGCATGTCTGTTAGCCGCAATGCTAACAAGACATTTGCCTTGGGCGGCATTTTCCAGGGGGCAGCAAAAAAAGCCGCCCCCAAATGCCCAAGGCAAATGTCTTGTTAGCCTTGCGGCTAACAGACATGCCGGGCTGCTGGGCGGTCGGGCGGCGCTGGCGGGCGGCTGGCGAGGGAGCACTTCCTCTGAGCTGTATGCTCAGCTCCCTCGCACGCCACAGAGTGAGGCTGGGCGGCGCGCGAGGGAGCTGAGCATACAGCTCAGAGAAAGTGCTCCCTCGCCAGCCGCCCGCCAGCGCCGCCCAGCAGCCACTGGACCAGCAGGGAGGAAGAGACCCCCCCAGCATTCCCAAAGGTAAGGAGGCTGGGGGGGTTGTCTAAATACATTTTAAAAAATGTGTTAATGTGGATGAGTGTGTTTGTCTGTTAGTGTGTGTGTGTGTATGTTAGTGTGTGTCTGTGTCTGTTAGTGTGTGTCTGTGTATGTTAGTGTGTGTCTGTATATGTTAGTGTGTGTCTGTATATGTTAGTGTGTGTCTGTGTATGTTAGTGTGTGTCTGGGAATGTTAGTGTGTGTCTGTGTATGTTAGTGTGTTTGTGTGTATGTTAGTGTGTGTGTGTCTGTTAGTGAGTGTGTGTGTCTGACTGTGTGTGTGTGGCCGTCTGCCTGTGTGTGTGACTGTTTGCCTATGTGTGTGTGTGTGTGACTGTCTGCCAGTGTGTGTGTGTGTCTGTCTGTCTGTGTGTGACTGTCTGACAGTGTGTGTTCGACTGTTTGTCTGTGTGTGTGTGTGACTGTGTGTGTGTGTGGCTGTTTGCCTCTGTGTGTTTGGCTGTCTGCCTGTGTGTTTGTGTGTGGCTGTGTGTGTGGCTCTCTGCCTGTGTGTGTGTGGCTGTCTGCCTGTGTGTGTGTGTGTTTGTGTGTGACTGCCTATGTGTGACTGTCTGGGCAGACTAGATGGGCCGAATGGTCCTTATCTGCTGTCACATTCTATGTCTGTGTGTGTGTTTGTGTGTGGCTGTCTGTGTATGACTGCCTGAGTGTGTTTGTGTGTGTGTGTGTATGGCTGTCTGCCTGTGTGTGTGTGTGTGTGTGTGACAGGGAGTGTGGGAAGGGGTAAGGAGGGGGGGACGGGAAGGGGGGGCGCTGTGAAGATTTTTTGCACAGGGCGCCCAAATGCCTATGGCCGGCCCTGCACACACCAACAAACACGCAATGTGACATTTTATTAAAATACAAAATTCCACAAGCAGCCTCCATACACAGCCCACATTTAAAGGAATCTTGTTTTGGAACAGTAGTACTAAAAAGTTGCCTACCCCTGTTCTAGTTAGTCCATGCACAAACTACTTTGAGCTGGGCAGTGTTAATTTTTCAACTAAAAATTTTAGTCAGATTTTAGTTGACTAAAACTAAAACAATTCAGATGACTAAGATATGACTAAAACAAAAAGGACTTTTTAGTCAAAAAAACTAAAATGAAATTTGCCGCCAAAATTAACACCAATGCTGGGTTGGCAAAGGCCCTGCACAGCTTTTGCAGTATTTTTCCCACAGACATTACATCCCTTGCTATTTTAAGCCACAGAAGAACTGCGTGGGACTACAACCCCCAGCAGCCAGGGTGGGCAATTGCCTCCTGCCCAATCCTCCCTGACTCAAAGTGTTAAGATCAGGGCACATGGGAATGGCATTCAACTACTATTTTTGGCATAGGAATGTTATTATCATATTTCCCTGCATAGGGACATAACTAGAAACTGCATGGCCCCAGTGCAAGAATGAAGTTCAACACCTCAAATCCAACTTGGGTGTTGGGGTTGGTTGAATAATTATGTGTGTGATTGGTCTATTGTGATTGTGTGGGTGGATGGCGGAGTGAGATTGTGAATAGAGTTCGTAGAATGTGATTGTGTGGGTGTTTGGCTGACTGTGATTGTGTGTGGGGTTGACTGAATGTGATTGTGTGTGGATTTGCAAGAATGTAATTGTGTGTGGAATTGGTTGAATGTGATTGTGAGTGTGGTTTGTCAGTTGAGTGTGATTATGTGTGTGGTTGGCTAAGTGTGATTGTATGTGGCAGTGTGACTGTTATTGTTTTTTTCCCATACATTTTCCCATTTTTATTAAAATATGTTAATTTGTGCATCATTACAATAAACGTCTTACATTCAACTTACAATCGGCACTTATACATTGTCTCCATGTTACGTTAACAATTGATTCAAACTGATTCATGTGCTCACATGCAGTTTTGGAGTCCCTTTGTATTTTAGAGCTGAGAAGCTTATCCTACAGAACTTGGTCACACATTCAATGCACAAGTCCCTGAGCTATGCACAGTGATCGTCAATTAGTTGCTTTGCATATTTTCTTTAACTAACATATACTATGAAAACATGTGGGGGGGATGGATACAGAAAGAAAACATTAGGGGGTAGAGTTCCTGTTGTTACTGAATCCGTTATTATGTCCTGTTGTCCGTGTTCCCACACACCTTAGGTGTCAACTTGTCAGTTAAGCAGTATTCTTTGTTGTCATTTGATATTGTTGTCAGTTGTTACTCTGCGTCTCTGTTATTCGCTTCTCTGTTTCCCTGTTGTGACCCGCTAGCCTGTCCACCCCAAGGGTAGTTATGCTAGTGTTAGTGTTTAACCTCTGTCTATCTCCTCGCGGACCAACTTTTCCAATTTCGAGCGTCCTTGTATTCTACATGCCATTTTTTCATAGGAACTAATGATGTCTAGCCCATAACTGTTTTGCTCTTCCAGTAGAATGCTAGACAGATTTTTGCTAACGTGAGTATGTTGAGTATCACCTTGCGGTGGCGGTGGCTCGTTAACGCTGGAGTTATATGGAGGAGATAGTGTTTTGGGTTTGGAGGGAGGCTAAAGTGTGTAGTTGTGGAGATAAGGGATCCCCCCTGCTTCCAGTATTTGCCTAAGGTTTGGCAATCCAAAACATATGCAGCATGGTGCCCCTCCCTCATTCACACCTCCAGCAAAGCCCTGATGCTCCACTGTAAATGCACGACAACCTATATGATAGCAGATACCATCTCATCGTGATTCTGCAGAAGGCCTCCCAGAGTGAGAGACTCCTCGAGGCCTGTTTTGTGTTCGCCATGGCTTCATGCCAGTGTGACAAGGGGATTGTGCATCCTAGTTCCCTCTCCCACTGGGTCATGTAGGACAATTTTTCTCTGGCATTGTAACATAAAGATAAAGGTTTTTAAAGTGTGGGTGACATTAAATGAGCCGGAGTCAGCGCTGCTATAGGGAGTAGGTTTCGTGCAGTATTCAGCTTAGTTGATAAAATGTTTTTCACCCTAAGGTACAAAATCAGATCCCTCATTAGCAGAGAGTATTTCTTGGAGAACTGGGAATGTTTTTATCTTATCCCCCTCTAATAGGTCCTTCACTCTCTGCACTCCTTTAACGACCCATGCATTTTACTGTTAAGTCAGGGGAGAGAGCCACCAATGACTCCACCGGTGCTGAGCGGAATAGAGATTCCGGTTATATAATGTATGGGCACCAGTATTTCCAGGACTGTAATATGAACTGTGAGCATTGCAGTATGGGTGTCCCCGATCGTGTCGTGTTGGTGCAGACATGCGTTCTCTAAGGGCATCCATAGTGGGTAGTGACGTGTGTGATAGCCTAAAAATGCGTATACCCTGTGCCAGCACAGAGGCCCTATAATAGGCTCTGATGTCGGGTAGACCCAGGCCCCCCTTTGCATAGGGAAGCCCTAGTTTGCGATGCTCCACACAAGGGGGCTTCCTCTTCCATACGTATGCGTTTATGGAGGATTGGAATTGGTTGATGAGCTGATTTGGTAGCACTATTGGCAGTGTTCGGAAGAGTTACAGGATTAGGGGCAGCACCATCATTTTCAACGAGTTAATACGTCCCAACCAGGACTTCTCCAGGTCAGCCCACCTTTCCAGAGATGCTTTAATTTTATGTGATACCGGGTGGTGGTTTTCTTTTGGGATGTTCTGAAGGGACTTGTTAGTTGTACACCGAGGTAGGCCAGGGATTTTTTTACGCCAATCAAAGATAAATTGTTGCTCCAGCTGTGACACTGTGACATGTGGGAGATTGTAAATACAGTAAGAAGCTGTGCCACAAATAGGATCCGGACTTTTGCCTTTATATACCCGACTCCAAAATGGAGTAGGCAGCACGTCCTGAGGAAGCCGTCACACGGCGAAACGTGTTGATGTCATCGGAGAGAGGAGGAGCTAGCTGAACTTGAACTTAACGGTGGTTACATTTACCAACAAAACAAGGAGCAACCTTAGCTGTCTGCAGCAGCATAGAGACTCCAACGCCGATCGAGATATCAGCAGCCCACCCACCTTAAAGCTGATTTAGTGAGCAACGGCGTATGCCTGGTTGACTCACCATCGGATCTAGTAAGAAGCACAGCTTCTCACTGTATTTACTATTTCCACTGTTTTAATTGTTTTAACTTTTTTTTTAATTCTGCATGTGGCAGATAATAAATTGTTAACACTTTGACCCTTCAAGCTCATTATTGAGAATAGTGCATATAAATATATCTATAGTTGGTACAGGTATATGGACGACGTCCTGATATTCTGGACTGGACCAATTAACAAGTTCAATGACCTGGTCATTACACTCAATAATAATGCCATAGGACTATCCCTAACCTCAGTCATTAATGAGAACTCTCTGGAATTCCTTGATTTAAAAATCACATTGACCATGGGAGGCACAGTGGAGACAGAATTATTTAGAAAGGCTACTGCTACAAATAATCTTCTCCACTGGAAAAGTCACCATCCGGTTAAAATGAAGGCAGGTATCCCTGACGGCCAATATCTTCGCGCAAGGAGAAATTGCTCTAATGACATCACTTTCTTATAATGAAGCAAAAGAGATTAAGAAAAGATTTAAAGAACAGGGCTATCCCAATAAGATTCTTAAGCAAGTGTACCAGAGGGTAACTAAGATGGATAGATATACATGCCTCCGTACATCAAGACCTAAAAAAATCTCAGAATGTGATCAGATATATAGGTACATTTGACCAGTTTTAGGAACCTGTGAGAAAGATATTCTCCAATAACTGGCATATACTACTGCACGATAAGGAACTTACGGACAATTTTACCAACTACCCAAGTATAACAGCACGAAGACCAAAAAAATCTGAGAGACTTACTCGTCCATAGCCCTCTAGAACCACCCACTACCACCTCAGGGTGGCTATAGCAGACTAAGGGTGTGTATAAATGTGGCTCCTGTAAGGCTTGCAAACACATTCATGTTTCCAAGTCTATACAGAGTTCAATAACTATGAATCAGTATCCTATACGAGACTTCTTAAACTGCAGCACTACAAGAATAGTCTATGTCATCACATGTAGTTGCAACCTTCAATATGTTGGAAAAACCTACCAGCAGTTTTGCAGACGCATACTGCAACACGTTAAAGGACCACTCTAGGCACCCAGACCACTTCAGCTTAATGAGGTGGTCTGGGTGCCAGGTCCTTCTAGGGTTAACCCATTTTTTCATAAACCTAGCAGTTTCAGAGAAACTGCTATGTTTATGAATGGGTTAAGCCTTCCCCCTATGTCCTCTAGTGGCTGTCTCATTGACAGCCGCTAGAGGCGCTTGCGTGCTTCTCACTGTGATTTTCACAGTGAGAGCACGCCAGCGTCCATAGGAAAGCATTATGAATGCTTTCCTATGTGACCGGCTGAATGCGCGCGCAGCTCTTGCCGCGCGTGCGCATTCAGCCGACGGGGAGGAGAAGAGGCGGATCGGAGGAGGAGAGCAGGAGGAGATCTCTCCGCCCAGCGCTGGAAAAAGGTAAGATTTAACCCCTTTCCCCTTTCCAGAGCCGGGCGGGAGGGGGTCCCTGAGGGTGGGGGCACCCTCAGGGCACTCTAGTGCCAGGAAAACGAGTATGCTTTCCTGGCACTAGAGTGGTCCTTTAATTCCGTAACCAATACCAACATCAGCACACCCATTTCCAACCATGTCCGCTACCACCACCAAGGTGACATTTCAAATCTCAAATTCCAGGCAATTGAAAGATTAACAACAAATTCCTGAAAGCGTGATTTTAATTTGAGACTGCTTAAAAGAGAGTCCAAGTGGATCCACAAATTGAAAACATTAGCACCTCAGGGACTTTAATTTAATTTATACACCGATTTAATTTATACCCATTTATACACTGACCATGGGTTTAACTGTTATTTTTATTAATATTATTAGATGTCTTTTCAATAGAAATACAGGGGCTAAAATCCCATGCACTAACCCATTTATTCTGTTCAGTTAAGATCTAGAGACTTTTCAGTCTAACTTTAGGGTCTTTATTGCTTAATTCTTAACCTTCATTATGGATATTGCCAGGTGGTTTTATTATGACTTACTGTCTAATTCACTATATTTAGAATATACACTGTAGGTGTAGGATATAGATTCCCTAATAACAAGCTCTTTTTTTTCTTCTTCTCTGTATTCGAACCACCCCTGAAAGGGTTAATTGGATTCCAGACACTCATTTTTATTTCAAACTTTAACCAGCCCATCCCTGAAAGGGTTAATTCACTTGTATCCACCCACCAGGGTGACTTCTCACATCCTGATTGGCTGAAAAGTTTTCAAACCAGCCAATCAGTTTGTACTCAAACATATTTAACAGGGCTCCACCAGAGGTCCAGTTCCCCTCTGAAGAGCCAGAGAGGTGAAACGCGCGTCAGGGGAAACACTGGCGCTATCCATGAGTCACTGCACCAACAGTGACTGCATATCGAAATAGACTTCCAGCAATCTCCAGCTCCTGAAGCTCTACTACCTAGTTAAGCTCTGATACATGCGGACAGCCACTTTACTGCATAAATACATCATAAGCAAATGAGGATACTGGGAGCTGACAATTTATTCTGATATTAAATCAGCAATATTAGCCACTTTTTAGTGTAATTGGTGAGCAGGGTTTTTGCACTCTCTGCTTCTTAGGCAGGATTTCTGGCGGGAGGCTGTATAGACCAGTGTTTAGGGATTTGCAGGCTTTATTTAACCCCTTAAGGACACAACTTCTGGAATAAAAGGGAATCATAACGGAATATTTCCGTCATGTGTCCTTAAGGGGTTAAGGGGTGCAATATACGTTGTGTCAGCGCTTAGTTAATGTGCCCTTAATAAAGCATTAATACAATATGAAAGCAGTAAATAATCAGATAAAATGCAAAGCAAATAAGTGTCAATGGTAAAACACAGGATTTCTGAGAATTAGATAAGTACCACTATCTTATCTTGTAAGAGTTTTTAACTAGGGGGGATTTGTTTTCATGTTTAAGGGCAGTTAATAAACTGTGTTACACTATTATCTGTTTCCTTATTTTTAAGGCACAGCTGGTTATCTACGGAATTATTTACACGGATTGGATATGAACTTTGCCTATCCCCAACAGTCAGGGCCAGATTAAGAGCCCAGTGGGCCTGGTGCTGACAATTATGATGGGGCCTAATTACAGAATCTTATCGACCAAAAACACTAAAACAGTCATACCTCTCAAGCGTCATGTATCTGATGGAGTTCGTGTTGGAGGTAAACTCAAAGGATGCAGCTATAAGAGAACACATACTCTATGCTAATCTCTTTATCTAATTTATGCTTTCATTTCCCCCAAAAAGGGGACGTCTGTCCATAGGCTTGGAAGGCCAGCCTGGCATCAGTGTCCCTATGTCCACAGTGTCTGTGTCTCCATTTCTCTCAGTGTCCTCATGTCTCAGTGTGTCCTGTGTCACTTGGATACTAGAGGACACTGAGAGACATGGGGACACTGAGAGACCCGGGGGCACAGACACTTGGGGACACTGGGAGACATGGGGGGACTGAGACACTTTGGGACACTGAGACACTGGGAGACATGGGGGCACTTGTGGATACAGACATGGGGACACTGGGAGACATGGAGACACAGACATTTGGGGACACTGGGAGAAATGGGGTCACAGACACTAGGGACACAGAGACATGGGGACACAGACACTGGGAGACATGGGGACACAGATATTTGGGGACACTGTGGAACATGGGGACACAGAGACATGGGGGCACAGACACTAGGGACACAGAGACATGGAGACACAGACATTGGGAGACATGGGGACACAGACATTTGGGGAAGTTTAGACACTAGGGACACTGGCTGAGAGGCATGGGGACACAGACACTTGGGGACACTGGGAAACATGGGGGCACTTGTGGATACAGACGTGGGGACACTGGGAGACATGGAGACACAGACATTTGGGGACACTGGGAGAAATGGGGTCACAGACACTATGGACACAGAGACATGGGGACACAGACACTGGGAGACATGAGGACACAGACATTTGGGGAAACTAAGACACTAGGGACACTGGCTGGGAGGCATGGGGACACAGACACTTGGGGACACTGGCAGACATGGGGGCACTTGTGGACATAGATATGGGGACACTGGGAGACATGGGGACACTAGGGACACAGACACTGGGAGACATGGGGACACAGACACTAGGGACACTGGCTGCAAGACATAGGGACACTGGGAGACATGGGGGTACTGAGACACTGGCTGGGAGACATGTGGACACTGGGAGAAATGGGGACACAGACATTTGGGGACACTGGGGAACATGGGGACACAGAGACATGGGGGCACAGACACTAGGGACACAGAGACATGGAGACACAGACACTGGGAGACTAGGGGACACTGGCTGGGAGACATGGGGACACTGGGAGACATGGAGACACTGTGTCCCTAGTGTCTCAGTGTCCCAATGTGTGTACCTATGTCTCTCAGTGTCCCCATGTGTCTCAGCATCCCCATGCCTCACAATGTCCCCTAGTGTCTCAGTGTCCCCATGTTTCCCAGTGTCCCCTAGTGTCTCAGTGTCCCCATGTCTCCCTGCTGCCTTTCCCCCATCCTTCACATACCTGAGCTGTAGTCAGTCTCTGCAGGCTCGGAGCTGCTGTCTGGACTCTCTGTGCTGTGTAGCTGCTCCTCTGCAGATCAGTGAGTAGAGAGAGGCAGGGAGATGCTGTAACTTCCTATCCCTGCCTCTCTCCATATACAGTGACCCCTACTGGCCGGTGCTGGTATTGCAGAGTAATCTCCGTTTATACTGAGAAAAATATTTGCATTTGTATATCCGCTATTACTGCAATACCATCACGGCCAGGCAGCCTCAAATACTGGCTGTGCCTTAAAATACCAGTCAGGTGGCTAACCTAAGAGTAGTGTGTAAAAAAAAAAAAAAGTTACATTTTTTTTTTTTTTTTAAATGGGCCTATTCCATGGGCCTGGGCCTGGAGCTGCAGCTCCATTAGCCCCTATGTTAATCCGGCCCTGCCAACAGTGACCATATTTTTATTTTATTGCTGTATATTCTCTTACATTTTTATTTATTTTTTGTTTTCTGTTTTATATATCTGATATTTCTCAGAAATCCTGTGTTTTCACCATTGACACTTACGGTATTTGCTTTGCATTTTATCTGATTATTTACTGCTTTCATATTTTATTAATGCTTTATTAAAAGCACATTAACTAAGCGCTGACACAACGTATATTTCATTTATCTATGAGAATTTAGGAAGTTCTAATTTGTGTCTTGGCTGCTGGTTATATTGTATATTATATATTGTTATACTTTGATAGGTGAAGTTAGAAATGTGTTCATAATTAATACCACCCATAATATTTTATACGTTTTTGCGCTCTCTTTATTATACTTTATCCTGCTTTTATTAAGGGGTGCCCTCGAAGGCACAAGCACTTAGGGACTTTGAGAATTACTCAGGAATCTCTCCACTATTATTGTCTTAAACCCACACTATCTCTGTGATATATATTCCTGCATAGCGATATCAATTATCCATTCTGGTTCTCCCTCCCACACAACAATATATGGTCTGAGACACCAACAGGTATACAGTTTACTTTTTATTGCTAAAATAATACTCTGAAAACAGGGTGTTATATACTACTTTGTACTCAAGACTGTAATATTGTGCCGCTAGGTAAATTATTGTACCGCTTCACCTTGCAGCGGGTTAATTTATCGGATTTAAATAATGCAATTACACTATGTCCGTACTAACGTAGAAGAGCCAGGACAAGTTATACTAATTAGTGTTCTTAATGTGTGCTCTTGTGGTTTTACTTTTTTAGTATTAAAAGTTGTTTTATATTTAAAGTGGTACACACTATTTGTACCACTGACTATCCCCCTCCCTCTTAAGGGACTTACACTCTTCAGGACTCTCTACCATAATTTCATTTCTCCTGTTTTGTCTCTTCTTGTTGTTTAGTTGTTGGTGCAAATATTCTTGCACTGGGGGTTAACCCCCAATCAGGCGATTTTCTACTTTGGTACCCTCTTACCCTTCAAATTTTTCTTGTTTTCTTATATATTCCACAACCATTTACTAGAAGAGACTACGCAACCCATTTGTATACTGATTGGTATATATTTGTATGTAACTTTGCTCCACTTACTTTTGCACAATTATTCTAAACAGTGCCTTGTTGGCACGCACCCTTGTTTAAGGGAGCTATCGTATGCTTCCTGCTTCTCAAGATTGTTAGCGGCAAAAGCAGTGCAGTGATGACGAAGGTACCCCAAACTAAACTCAAGCCCTTAGACATCGCCACTGGATTTAATGAGGCAGCTCATGCTACCTTCCGACTATCCTCATCGTCATGAGGTAAACTCATCCGTGGTCGTGATTTTAAGTGGCGGGCAGGTTAAAACATAAGTACATTTATATATAAATCATAAATAAGTGGAAACTGATAATAACATTTTCCCAACTGAAATATCCTCGTCTGGGCCTATTCATTGCTTCATCATCATCAATTAACTTGTACAGGGTATGTTGCGTGCTCTCGAGCCGCAAGCTAGCATGCCATTTTAAGAGTCCTGTATGTTCAGGGTACCATCCATATGTGTACTAACAGTGCCTGGTAGTGCACTCCAGAGTGTAAGGGAGCTTCCGTGTGCTATCCTGCTGCTCAGGTATGTTGGTGGCAATTGCATAGCCGTGATAGCTAAGTTATCTTATATGGCAGTAATCATAAACAAATAAGGATAGAGTGATAATATCAGTAACCTAAATTTAAACAACCCCATAAGGGGCTATACATTACTTCAACAACAGCAATTAACTTGTAAAGGATATGTTGCGTGCTTTCAAGCGGCAAACCTGCATGCCAGTGTAAGAGTCCCGTACATTCAGTTCTTATTGGCCTTGTTGGGCGATCCCGCCATTTTCCATTCTCCCTGGAGACGTCTTGGTGATTTAGCAGCGTGTTCCACAGGCGCTTGCAAATGTAATAGTCCTCATTCTTTAAGGAGGAGCATGCCCACCTCCGGTTCATTTGCATCATAATTCCTCCCATTTCTCCATATAAGGATCTTTGTGGGGTATCCCCACCGGTATTGTATGATGTTATTCCTCAGCGTCTTCATCACTGTTGTGAATTCCCTCCTACGGATCATGGTTAGTGCAGATAAGTCTGCGTACAGCAGGATATCCACGTAGGGGTCCGGTAGTTTGGGTAGTTTCCTTGACGCATTGAGCAGTGCGTCCTTCGTTTTAAAATTGTGGAACCTCACCACCGCAACTCTTGGCCACGGTAAACGGTGAGCCCTGTCCAAGAGCCATTCACCCTCTGCGACGTCTGGCAGTAGGAATTTGCACAGCCCCAAAGGGTACGTAGCCAGGGCATCCACTGATACGTTTCCCGGGATCCCCCTGAAGCGGACATTGTTCCTCCTCGATCACCAACAGCGTTTGAGCTGTTGGTGCTCCTCGGCCAGGTGATGCACGTTTTTTGCTAAATTGTTATGTTCCGTGCACATTTCTTCTGTGCGGGCCTCCAGTCAGTTTGACCGCTCACCGAGATCAGTGATCTCCCGCTTTATTTTGCAAGTCACTCATTTGAGGTATGAATGCAGCGTTACCCTGAACTCCTGCAGCATGGCATATAGTCATTTTCCAGTCACCGGCGCATCAGTGTATTGGCTTGCGTCTTGATCCGGATCAGGCTGAGATTCAGATGCCTGGGATGATGGCAGACCATCGTTGCCATCTTGGGTAGACCTCAGACGGCCTTTTTTAGCCAAATGGAGCGGGTCTGTGAGTTTCGTCTGCTTCGCTGGTGCCATCATGAATACCGAGGCAGGAGGATAACTTGCGATCGTTTGGGCAGTGTTTTGCTTTGTTTTGTCAGGCTTTTGGGTCAAAGAGGACCGGAGCACTCCATGCATCCGTTCTCCTTGGCAGTCAGCCACGTCCCCTTTGATGCGCTGGTTACACCCCCTTGGCTTGCAAGCAGACTGTGATGTTTAGACAGACTCCCTGTCTGTCTCAGAGTTTTCCCAGGTTGGGAGTGGCATTATGCCCCTCCCTGTTTTTTCCTGCTGTCGTAACTGTTATTATTAAAACCCCTTCCTGCTTAGCTTAAAGTAACAATATAGTCACCAGAACAGCTTAATGTATTTGTTCTAGTGAGCACTAGTGATGTACCGAACGGTTCGCTGGCAAATAGTTCCTGGCGAGCATAGCGTGTTCGCGTTCGCCACGGCGGGCGAACATATGCGCGGTTCGATCCGCCCCCTATTCGTCATCATTGAGTAAACTTTGACCCTGTGCCTCACAGTCAGCAGACACATTCCAGCCAATCAGCAGCAGACCCTCCATTCCAGAACCTCCCACCTCCTGTACAGCATCCATTTTACATTCATTCTGAAGCTGCATTCTTAGTGAGAGGAGGGAAAGTGTAGCTGCTGCTGATTTGATAGGGAAATGGATAGCTAGGCTAGTGTATTCAGTGTCCACTACAGTCCTGAAGGACTCATCTGATCTCTGCTGTAAGGACAGCGCCGCAAAAAGCCCTTTTGAGGGCTAGAACATCAGTCTGCTTTTTTTCCTGTGTAATCTAATTGCAGTTCCAGCTTCTGTGTCAGGCTCACAGTGGATACTGTGCCCACTTGCCCAGTGCCACCACTCATATCTGGTGTCACAATAGCTTGCATTTAAAAACAAAAAAAATGTTTTCACTGTTATAGATTGAATAGCAATTAGTTGTCTGCAAGCGTGTGTGTCAGGCCTACAGCGTCTACTCTGCCAACCTCTGCCAGTGCACATTGCCACTCATATCTCGTGTCACAATAGAGTGCATTTAAAAACAAAAAAGTTTTTCACTGTAATCTAATAGCAGTCAGTGTCCTTCAAGCGGGTGTCAGGCCTACAGCGTGTACTCTGCAAACCTCTGCCAGTGCCACTCTTTTCTAGTGTCGCAATAGATTGCATTTAAAAACCCAAAAACTTTTTTCACTGTTATAGATTAAATAGCAGTTAGTTGTCTGCAAGCGGGTGTCAAGCCTACAGCGTGTACTCTGCCAACCTCTGCCAGTGCACAGTGCCACTCATATCTGGTGTCACAATAGCTTGCATTTAAAAACAAAAAAACGTTTTTGACTGTAATATAATAGCAGTCAGTGTCCTTCATAAGTGTGTGTCAGGCCTACAGCGTGTACTCTGCCAACCTCTGCCAGTGCACAGTGCCTCTCATATCTGGTGTCACAATAGCTTGCATTTAAAAACAAAAAAAAGTTTTTGACTGTAATATAATAGCAGTCAGTGTCCTTCAAGCGGGTGTCAGGCCTACAGCGTGTACTCTGCCAACCTCTGCCAGTGCACAGTGCCACTCATATCTGGTGTCACAATAGCTTGCATTTAAAAACATATTACAGTCAAAAACTTTTTTTAATAGCAGTCAGTGTCCTTCATAAGTGTGTGTCAGGCCTACAGCGTGTACTCTGCCAACCTCTGCCAGTGCACATTGCCACTCATATATGGTGTCACAATAGCGTGCATTTAAAAACCCAAAAACTTTTTTCACTGTTATAGATTAAATAGCAGTTAGTTGTCTTCAAGCGGGTGTGTCAGGCCTACAGCGTCTACTCTGCCAACCTCTGCCAGTGCACAGTGCCACTCATATCTGGTGTCACAATAGCGTGCATTTAAAAACCCAAAACCCTTTTTTCACTGTTATAGATTAAATAGCAGTTAGTTGTCTTCAAGCGGGTGTGTCAGGCCTACAGCGTCTACTCTGCCAGTGCACAGTGCCACTCATAACTGGTGCCACAATAGCTTGCATTTAAAAACCCAAAAACTTTTTTCACTGTTATAGATTGAATAGCAGTTAGTTTTCTTAAAGCGGGTGTGTCAGGCCTACAGCGTGTACTCTGCCAACCTCTGCCAGTGCACATTGCCACTCATATCTGGTCTCACAGTAGCTTGCACGCATAGTACCACTAATCCAAAAAAAATGACAGGCAGAGGCAGGCCACCCCGCAGTGGCCGTCGTGGTCGTGGTGCTGTGATTCCCCTTTGCCCTAGAATAATGCCCAGTTTTCAGAGGCCACGTACCCTGAGCTTGAAAAGTTCTATGGACATAGTTGACTGGCTAACACAGGACACCCAATCTTCTACAGCTTCCGCTCGGAACCTTGACGCACCATCCTCCTCCAGCTTAGCTTCAGGCACCTCTCAAGATACCAGTCACCCGCCTGCCGCCACCACCAACACTAGCACCACAGCCGCTTCACTTTATCTGTCAGAGGAGTTATTTACACATCCGTTTGAAGAAATGAGTGATGCGCAACCATTATTGCCAGAGGATGTAGATAACAGGGATATGTCTCAGGCAGGCAGCATTACACACATGGACGTACGGTGTGAGGATGATGATGTTGTACTCGCTGCTGCTTCCTTTGCTGAGTTGTCAGATACAAGTGAAGCGGTTGATGATGGAGGTGCGTCCATGGATGTCACGTGGGTGCCCGCTCGGCAAAAAGAAGAACAGGGTGAAAGTTCAGATGGGGAGACAGAGAGGAGGAGGAGACGAGTTGGAAGCAGCGGGAGGTCGTCGCAAGGAGATAGTGGCACAGTCAGACAGCATGCATCGGCACCCGGGGTCAGCCCGACAGCACGCCAATCAACGCATGCTGTGGCCACCCCCAGAATGCCGTCATTGCAGAGCTCAGCAGTGTGGAATTTTTTTTGTGTGTCTGCCTCTGACAACAGCGATGCCATTTGCAACCTGTGCCAAAAGAAACTGTGTCGTGGGAAGTCCAACACCCACCTAGGTACAACTGCTTTGCATAGGCACATGATCGCACATCACAAACGCCTATGGGATCAACACATGAGTACAAGCAGCACACAAACTCAAAGCCGCCATCCTCCTCCTGGTCCAGCATCTTCAGCCACATCAACCACTGCTGTCCTCCTTGCCCCCTCTCAACCATCCGCCACTCCATCTCTCGCCTTGAGCAGTTCCCGCTCATCTGCCCACAGTCAGGTGTCTGTCAAGGACATGTTTGAGCGTAAGAAGCCAATGTCAGAAAGTCACCCCCTTGCCCGGCATCTGACAGCTGGCTTGTCTGAACTATTAGCCCGCTAGCTTTTACCATACAAGCTGGTGGAGTATGAGGCGTTCAAAAAATGTGTAGCTATTGGGACACCGCAGTGGAAGGTACCCGGACAAAATTTATTTTCACAAAAGGCAATCCCCAACCTGTACTCGATTGTGCAAAAGGAAGTAATGGCATGTCTGGCACACAGTGTTGGGGCAAGGGTCTATCTGACCACAGATACCTGGTCTGCAAAGCATGGTCAGGGCAGGTATATCACCTACACTGTGCATTGGGTAAACCTGCTGACGGCTGCCAAGCATGGAATGCGTGGCTCTGCAGAGGAGTTGGTGACACCGCCACGACTTGCAGGCAGGCCTGCTGCCACCTCCTCTACTCCTCCTACTCCATCCTCTTCCATAACCTCCTCTTCTGCTGCTGCGTCTTGCTCCACATCAACGGCACCCCCCCAGCTCCCCAGGTACTATTCCACATCCCGGATACGGCAGTGTCACGCCATCTTGGGTTTGACTTGCTTGAAAGCAGAGAGTCACACCGGACAAGCACTCCTGTCCACCCTGAACGCATAGGTGGAAAAGTATTTGACTCTGCAGCAACTGGATATCGGCAAAGTGGTTTGTGACAATGGAACAAATTTATGGCGGCATTGAAGTTGGGCAAGTTGACACATGTGCCATGCATGGCACATGTGTGTAATCTGATCGTACAACGCTTTGTGCATAAGTACACAGGCTTACAGGACATCCTGAAGCAGGCCAGGAAGGTGTGTGGCCATTTCAGGCGTTCCTACACGGCTATGGCGCACTTTGCAGATATCCAGCAGCGAAACAACATGCCAGTGAGGAGCTTGATTTGCGACAGCCCGACACGGAATTCAACACTCCTAATTTTCGACTGCCTGCTCCACCAAGAAAAAGCCATTAATGAATATTTGTATAAACAGGGGTGCTAGGACAGCCTCTGGGGAGCTGGGATTTTTTTGCCACGTTACTGGATGCTCATGCGCAATGCCTGTAGGCTCATGCGTCCTTTTGAGGAGGTGACAAACCTAGTCAGTCGCACCGAAGGCACCATCAGCGACATCATACCATTTGTTTTCTTCCTGGAGCGTGCCCTGCGAAGAGTGCTGGATCAGGCCTTAGATGAGCGTGAAGAGGAAGAGGAAGAGTTGTGGTCACCATCACCACCAGAAACAGCCTTATCAGCATCGCTTGCTGGACCTGCGGCAACGCTGGAAGAGGATTGTGAGGAAGAGGAGTCAGAGGAGGAATGTGGCTTTGAGGAGGAGGAGGAAGACCAACCACAACATGCATCCCAGCGTGCTCGTTGTCACCTATCTGGTACCCGTGGTGTTGTACGTGGCTGGGGGGAAGAACATACCTTCATTGAGATCACTGAGGAGGAGGAATGGGAAGTGAGTAGCTCGGCATCCAACCTTGTGCAAATGGGGTCTTTCATGCTGTCATGCCTGTTGAGGGACCCTCGTATAAAAAGGCTGAAGGAAAACGACCTGTACTGGGTGTCCACACTACTAGACCCCCGGTATAAGCAGAAAGTGGCGGAAATGTTATCGAATTACAACAAGTCGGAAAGGATGCAGCATTTGCAAAATAAATTAAAAAGTATGCTTTACACAGCGTATAAGGGTGATGTCACAGCACAACGGGAATCTAACAGGGGAAGAGGTGAAAGTCATCCTCCTCCTCCCACGACCACGCCGGCAAGGACAGGATGCTTTAAAGATGTGTTGTTGATGGAGGACATGCAGAGCTTTTTAAGTCCTACGCATCGCCACAGCCCTTCGGGATCCACCATCAGAGAACGACTCGACCGACAGGTAGCAGACTACCTCGCCTTAACTGCAGATATCGACACTCTGAGGAGCGATGAACCCCTTGACTACTGGGTGTGCAGGCTTGACCTGTGGCCTGAGCTATCCCAATTTGCGATAGAACTTCTGGCCTGCCCCGCTTCAAGTGTCCTGTCAGAAAGGACCTTCAGTGCAGCAGGAGTTATTGTCACTGAGAAGAGAAGTCGCCTAGGTCAAAAAAGTCTAGATTACCTCACCTTTATTAAGATGAATGAGGGATGGATCCCGAAGGGACTGACAGTGGCGATACATTCGACTAAAAAAGGCCTGATGAGATGAGCTGCCTTGGGCTAAAAATGGTCCACACGCTGCTGTATTTTAGCTCTGAATGCCGGTTGACTTGCGTGACTTATCCGCCACCAACTAGGGTTTAAGCCGCAATGTTTTAGGGCACCTTCTGCCTGAGAAACAAACATTAATTTTTATTGGAAGAAAGGAGTGTATACCGCGCCTAGAGGTATTAGTATAAAAAATTATACATACATATATTCGATGAAAATTTTGACAGTAGATGGTAACCTCAAAATAAAAAGCAAGACATAATAGTGCAATACAGTAAATAAGCAGAAAGGTCAAATATAGCTATACACAGTCCACTCACATGGGGATGAGCTATAACAGAGCTCAGCTGTGATGCGCCTGGACGGTATAATCCCCGTCTCGGGATATATGGTGGTGTTGTTTCAGGGATTTTCCAAGGTGCAGTAGTGCGTAGATCATAAAATGAAAATATGGCAGCAAATGGTGAAGTAAGTACTAATAGAATAATAAAAAGTATAAAAGGTATTGTACTTACAATTTCTAGAGCATAAAACTTGCTCTAGTGTAAACAGCCTAGGTGGTATAATCCCCACCAGGGATATGCAGGATCCAGGGAGTAGAAAAAGATAATAATAAAAATATAGAAAAGTATACTATAAAAAGTACTTTAATATATAAAACAATCAAGTATAATAACAGGTATAAAAAGTCCACTTTACGCGTTTCGCCTCACAGGGCTTCTTCAGAAGTGTGGATCATCTCCCTCATGGATCCGTTTATATATGGCTGTCAATTAGGAAAATGCGTTGGTGGTGTGGTGGTTCCTACTTCCGGGTTTCCTATCTGGAACGCTCGTTTTCATTTCCGGATAGTATCAGTGGAACGCAGATGTCGCCAGAATGGTGACGCGGCACTCGCGTCTCACCGGAAATGACGCGATAGGCGCGTCATTCCGGAATGGCATATTGGCAAGAATGATCGTGACGCTCAGGTGGAACGCACGCAACGTTAGAGGACAACGTGCGTTGCGTTCCGGAGCGTCTATGTAAACAAATAGCTGGAATAGATAAAATAGATGTGGACACGGTTATCTGAATGCTTAACCGCCATACTAGATATGGGCACCGAGTGTGTATATCATAAGGAGTTTGTTAGCATTTCAATATATATTGCACTCATTTAAAACAATATAAGTATAACATCAGAGTGGTATAATCTTAAAATTAGGGGTAATGTGATATATATATGGCAATATTTGTGTAGTATAAGTATATGGAGCAAAATTGCTTACAATAAATATAATAAAAACGTAAAGTTATAAACATTATGCATGTGACAAAGTCCATATGTTACATAGATAAGTAAAACATAATATCTTACAATAAGTATCATACATAACATGACATGGAGGTCAAGGCCATACCGTAATGTATTACTACAGGCAGGGAAAGGTATATAAAACCAAAAAAACATGCAAAGCAAGTGGATTTTTAAGAGGGGTGCTGATAAATGTAAAAAAGATCGAGAGAAATGAAAATATGAATAAAAAAAAAAAAAAAAAAAAACTTATAAAACATGTGAAACCAAACCCACTCATCACTTAGAAAAAACTGAAGACCAAGCCAAACACAAATATGTTACACACCACGATGCCCTCGACTCTCCTCTCATAGTGAGACCCAAAACACATAGGTACACTTATATACCAGACTCTCCGAAACCTCAGCGCATTAACAAACACTCTTGGGAAAATCCAAAGAAATTCTATAAAAGACAAGAAGAGACTAAACTACCATCCCCACATGACCTAACTAGAAATAACAGATACCATGCCTTATCCTTCTGCGAACAGTTTGACGAAACTTCTTTTTTAGAGATCGCATCCAACAGAGAGAGACAAACCCACCGCCTCAGTATCTCCCCCATAAAAAATCGCAAGAGAGACTTAGAGGAAGGAGGTCAGGAAAAAGACAACAAAAAAGGAAGATTAGAAAGCTTTTAAACACCAAACCTCCATCACCCCCCACAGGTATTTTTAACCTGTCTGAGAAACTATTAAATACCACAGAGATAAACATTTTAAAACGAGGCCTCAAGTTTGCCCCAACCCGAAATTACAATTCATTTCTTACCTATATAGATGTAAATAAATTCGTAAGAAATGCTACTCTAAAACGCTTTTATCTAAGTAAACCTAATAACCACCAATTAACGAATGCAAAAGATACAAATACCAAATAATATAGATGCAGTGAGCTTAAGAACAAATCCACATTTTACCCTGCTTATTTTAAGTCTAGCGCTCTCGATATATTTGGAAAAAAAGGTATGCAAAGACATAAAAACCCTAGATACTAGACGTAAAGAGAATACATCAAATTTAAATAGAAGAGAAACGAAAGTCATAAGAGACCTATATAATGATACTTCCATTGTAATTAAACCCGCCGATAAAGGCGGAGGTCTTGTAATCCAATCAAAAGATAAATACGAAACAGAAGCCTTGAGACAACTAAATGATTGTAATACATACGTTAAACTAAATAGTGACCCCACAACAGACATAAAGAATAAACTAAATGTGTTTCTAACAAAAGGTAAAGATATGGGGATCCTAAATAATAAAGAATACAACTACATCAACAATCCATCTCCTAAGATTCCGGTCATATATTTCTTGCCAAAGATTCACAAAAACTTAAATAATCCCCCTGGCCGTCCAATTGTATCCGGTATAGGATCACCCCTCTCAAACCTTTCCGAATACATTGACATAATGTTACAACCGTATGTGAAACAAACCAAATCATATTTAAAAGACACAATAGACCTTCTAAAAAAAATGGAAAATGTTGTCTGGGATACAGACTATACTATGATCACCTTTGATGTACAGTCTTTGTATACTATTATAAAACACGACAGAGGTTGCAAAGCAATTAGATCTATTCTGGAAAGGGATGAATCCATGCCCCAAGAGCATACTGAATTTTTAATAGAGGGCATAGACTTGATTTTAAAGCACAATTACTTCTGGTTTAAGGATGGTTTTTATTTGCAAAAAACAGGAACAGCTATGGGTACCAGGTTTGCACCCAGTTATGCCAACCTCTATATGGCGGAGTGGGAAGACCAGTCCATTTGGAGGGGGCATGACTGGGTGGACTGCCTGGTATCCTATTCCCGATACATAGATGATTTATTTTTTATCTGGAAGGGATCTGAGAGTTCAGCCAAAGATTTTATTTCTCTTCTAAACAGGAATGATGATGGTATTATTTTAACTGCAGATTTTAGCAATTCGATGGTTACTTTTTTAGATTTGAATATTTACATTAAGAACAATAAAATACACACAAAAACTCATTTTAAAGATGTAAATGTGAACAACTATATAAGTACAGACAGTTGTCACAACAAGATATGGCTAGATAGCATTCCTAAAAGCCAAATTATGCGACTCAAAAGGAACTGTTCAGATACATCAACTTTTCTTAAACAAGCAAATACATTAAAAGAAAGCTTTACACAAAAGGGATATGATGCAAAAAATATAGATTTAACAATTAAACAAACAGCTTCAATAGATAGAAACAGTTAATACATAAAACAAAACCTCGGCCAAATCAGGGAAACCCAGATTTTATCTTACCAATCGTTTTAGATTATAACAAAAATAAACAACTGAAAAAAAATTTAACCAAACACTGGCACTTACTAAAAGAAGACGAAATTCTGGGAAAAATAATCCCAGAGAAACCGAAAATAGTATTTAGAGGTGCCCCAAATTTAAAGATGCATTTAACTAAGAATTTTACAAAGAATAGTCCCAATAAAACCAATAACTTTATGGATAATAAAGGCTTTTACAAATGCAATTGTTGCATAGCGTGCAAGAAAACTAAAAAAAACACAAAGAATGGTGACGGAATTTAAATCTAATAATACAGGCAAGAAATACAATATAAAGGATGTTATTACCTGCAACAGCAAAAATGTCATTTATTTACTGGAGTGCCCATGCGGCCTCCAGTATGTCGGCAGAACCATTAGATCCATAAAAACAAGAATAGCAGAGCATTGTAGAAATGTCGAAAAAGGTTTAAAAACTCACTCTATACCTACACATTTCTGCTTGCACAATAATGACCCCAAACACCTTTCATTTACTGGTATAGCTGTAGTAAAAAAACATTGGAGGGGAGGGGATTGTCAGGGATCTTACCTGGAGTAGGAGTCCGGCAGGCAGAGTTAAGGCACCCTTTGCAATTCGGCGTGGACCGAGGGGACTCAGGACAGAAATCCCCAAGGGTGTGACACAGTGCACTGGGGCTGAAATAACCAGTGCTTCCTGGAACGCAGTACAGACAAGGGAAATCCAGAAGAGTAGTCGGTAACAGAATCAGAAGTCAGGGCTGGCGGCAATCAGGCGAAAACAGTAGACGAGCAGGAGATCAAAACCAGGAGTCAGATAAACAGCAGTGAAACCAAACGGAACAGGAAACACGATCTGACAACGAGGACCAGACTTGCGAGGTTTAAATAGGGAGTCTCAAGCAATGATCATGGAACCAATAACAGGTGTGCAAATCCCAGGCAAACAGGCTCAGGCTACAGGATACCAAGGACATGTAAAAACAGTCAAAGATGCGTGGAGCCCAATGTAAGGATCCTGACTGGGATGCAGGCAACTCAGGTTCGATCCCAGCCAGACCCAAATACACAATATTGTGTAAAACCCAATGATGATCCTGACATTACCCCCCCTTCAATGACGCCGTAGGCGAGAAGAGGAAGGCAAGTATGACCCAGGAGGTTACTTTTTAGTTTTCTTGGTTTTAGTAGTACCTGTAGGAGTGGAGGTCATAGCTCTTAGGGCCTTTTCAAAAACTTCCAAGTGCTCCTTCCGGACTAGAGTCCCATTAGAGGCATAGGTACAACCAGCAGGAGGGACTTCCTTGATAGGACTTGTAGTGGTTGTGGTGCTTGCCTTCCTAGAAGCAGACTCCTTAGTGGAAATAGCGATCTCAGGTTCTTTCGTAACTGATTCCAGCACATCCTCAGGAGCAACAACTGTAGAAGACGGAGGATTGTTCAAAGTGGTCAAGCAAGGACAGGCAGCATGTTGGCAGACAGGTCTCATAGGATATGCCGGAGTAGTACCCAGACGGAGAACCCGAGGCCTAGAAGGACGAATGGGACAAAAGGAGATTAAATGCCCTCTCTCCCCACAGTAAAAACACAGTCCATGCGCCACCCTTCTTGCCCTTTCTTGAGATGACTGACGACACCTAACCAGTCCAATTTCCATGGGTTCTTCCGCCTCGCTGCCAGATGTATAGGATGTTTCAGGCATTTCAGGAGACTTGGGAGTGGTAGGGTTAGTAGTAACATCAGTCCGAGTGAAAGGAGTAGTGTAAACCATTTCCAGTCTGGGTTGCAATATATGGGAAGCAACAGTAGGTGTTCTCTGTACATAGGACTTTTGTGTCTTGTTGCATTGTAGCCCCAAGGACCGAATAAAGGACTCCCAGGAATCCAGGACTGGGCTTTTGGTGAGTAACAATTGGTGGGCCCAAATCTTAAGGTGCCCCGACAATAAGGTAATTGCTGTCCTCACTTTAATGGCATCTGTGGCATAGGTAAGGGGTCTCAAGGAGAACAGGATCTCGCAGTCAACCTTGAAGGTGTCAAACTTAGACCGGATCCCAGAAAATTTCTCAGGTAGAGCAACCAGCGGTTCAGATAGTCCAGAGTCATAGGTTACTCTCCCTTTAAGGGAAGCCAGCTCCTGCTGTAAGCCCTGCAAAGCCTGGGTGAGCTGGGAAACTTGCTGGGTCAAGACTGCAACGGTAATCCTCAACTCTGCAGACTCCATTTGGTCAGATCGTACTGTCAGGGATCTTACCTGGAGTAGGAGTCCGGCAGGCAGAGTTAAGGCACCCTTTGCAATTCGGCACAGACCGAGGGGACTCAGGACAGAAATCCCCAAGGGTGTGACACAGTGCACTGGGGCTGAAATAACCAGTGCTTCCTGGAACGCAGTACAGACAAGGGAAATCCAGAAGAGTAGTCGGTAACAGAATCAGAAGTCAGGGCTGGCGGCAATCAGGCGAAAACAGTAGACGAGCAGGAGATCAAAACCAGGCGTCAGATAAACAGCAGTGAAACCAAACGGAACAGGAAACACGATCTGACAACGAGGACCAGACTTGCGAGGTTTAAATAGGGAGTCTCAAGCAATGATCATGGAACCAATAACAGGTGTGCAAATCCCAGGCAAACAGGCTCAGGCTACAGGATACCAAGGACATGTAGAAACAGTCAAAGATGCGTGGAGCCCAATGTAAGGATCCTGACTGGGATGCAGGCAACTCAGGTTCGATCCCAGCCAGACCCAAATACACAATATTGTGTAAAACCCAATGATGATCCTGACAGGGATATCGTCAAAAAGATCGGTCAGATAGAAATGAAGTGGGTGTACCAGCTTGACACCCTACACCCCAACGGGCTGAATGCAGATTTTGACCTTTATAATTTTTTATAATCTTTTATGGTTTTTATACCAAAGTTTTAATGTATTTTTATAGATCTGCTTATTTTTATTTTTTTATTTTTATATTTATATTTATTTTTATTTTTATTTTTATTTATTTATTTATTTATTATTTTTTTTATTTTTTTCATTTTTTCATTTCTCTCGATCTTTTTTACATTTATCAGCACCCCTCTTAAAAATCCACTTGCTTTGCATGTTTTTTTGGTTTTATATACCTTTCCCTGCCTGTAGTAATACATTACGGTATGGCCTTGACCTCCATGTCATGTTATGTATGATACTTATTGTAAGATATTATGTTTTACTTATCTATGTAACATATGGACTTTGTCACATGCATAATGTTTACAACTTTACGTTTTTATTATATTTATTGTAAGCAATTTTGCTCCATATACTTATACTACACAAATATTGCTTATATATATCACATTACCCCTAATTTTAAGATTATACCACTCTGATGTTATACTTATATTGTTTTAAATGAGTGCAATATATATTGAAATGCTAACAAACTCCTTATGATATACACACTCGGTGCCCATATCTAGTATGGCGGTTAAGCATTCAGATAACCGTGTCCACATCTATTTTATCTATTCCAGCTATTTGTTTACATAGACGCTCCGGAACGCAACGCACGTTGTCCTCTAACGTTGCGTGCGTTCCACCTGAGCGTCACGATCATTCTTGCCAATATGCCATTCCGGAATGACGCGCCTTTCGCGTCATTTCCGGTGAGACGCGAGTGCCGCGTCACCATTCTGGCGACATCTGCGTTCCACTGATACTATCCGGAAATGAAAACGAGCGTTCCAGATAGGAAACCCGGAAGTAGGAACCACCACACCACCAACGCATTTTCCTAATTGACAGCCATATATAAACGGATCCATGAGGGAGATGATCCACACTTCTGAAGAAGCCCTGTGAGGCGAAACGCGTAAAGTGGACTTTTTATACCTGTTATTATACTTGATTGTTTTATATATTAAAGTACTTTTTATAGTATACTTTTCTATATTTTTATTATTATCTTTTTCTACTCCCTGGATCCTGCATATCCCTGGTGGGGATTATACCACCTAGGCTGTTTACACTAGAGCAAGTTTTATGCTCTAGAAATTGTAAGTACAATACCTTTTATACTTTTTATTATTCTATTAGTACTTACTTCACCATTTGCTGCCATATTTTCATTTTATGATCTACGCACTACTGCACCTTGGAAAATCCCTGAAACAACACCACCATATATCCCGAGACGGGGATTATACCGTCCAGGCGCATCACAGCTGAGCTCTGTTATAGCTCATCCCCATGTGAGTGGACTGTGTATAGCTTTATTTGACCTTTCTGCTTATTTACTGTATTGCACTATTATGTCTTGCTTTTTATTTTGAGGTTACCATCTACTGTCAAAATTTTCATCGAATATATGTATGTATAATTTTTTATACTAATACCTCTAGGCGCGGTATACACTCCTTTCTTCCAATTTCTATTTCACATACAAGGTTTTGGGAATCCTTGTTTTGTACACTGCTGCCTGTGTATCATCTACTATAGCGAGCACCTATTACCCTTTTGTTTTGTGACCATTAATTTTTATGGCCGCTGCTACAGCAGCGGCTGCAACAATACCTAATTTTTCAGGCATGTGTACATTTTTCAGCCCTCTGGTGCTGCACTGTGACTTCAAAAACCAAACCAAAATAAAGGCACATAACAGGGATTAAACTGATAGGAATAGTACTACTTAACACACCACTCCTATCTGGTGGCAAGTTAGATTGCACGCGTAGTGCCCCAAATTTGAAGTAGGAGGACCAACAAAGCATCTTTTTCCATCTCCCGGTTCCTAAAATCGATGCAGTATACACGTTCCCTGATAGGGCACTAGCTCGTTATTCTCTTGGTCGCCAGCTTGTTATTCTTTTTTTCACTGCACTAGGGACACATTACTGCACTATGGGCACTTAGACCCACTCTTTGTCTTGCACACTGTTATTCCTAGCCAGCATCTGTGATGGGAAATCAGGCAGTCATCTAAATGTTTAGATTGAGCTTTAGCTTAGAAAACCCTTGACGGTGCTTAAGGAGATTAGGGCTAGTTTAGAGGATTCTTCTTAGACCTCTCTGAGTCTTTATAGCCCTTCTACTTATCCAGCATTTCTGGAAACTAGCTAAGAGAAAGGGTGGCTGTGTGTCTGTGATACATTTAACTTTATATCACCTTATTGACACTTTATCACTCTGGTCTCCATACTCTCTGCCTATACCCATCTATTTAGAGGGAATTTCCTTGCCCCTGACAATATTATATAATAGGTAATAGTATTACCATTATTACACAATTAGGTCTCTGAGGACAGGTGTCAATCCATATCTGCCAAGTGACCCTATGTAGGGGGAACAGTCCCTATTCTGCTCTGTGTCAGTGTGTATCAGGGATCCTTAGGAAGTGACCATATGTAGGGGGAACAGTCCCTATTCTGTTCTGTGTCTGTGTGTATTAGGGGCTCTGAGGACAGGTGTCAATCCATATCTGCCAAGTGTCCCTATGTAGGGGGAACAGTCTCTATTCTGCTCTGTGTCAGTGTGTATCATGATCTCTGAGGACAGGTGTCAATCCATATCTGCCAAGTGACCCTATGTAGGGGGGTCAGTCTCTAGTCTGCTCTGTGTCAGTGTGTATCATGGTCTCTGAGGACAGGTGTCAATCCATATCTGCCAAGTGACCCTATGTAGGGGGAACAGTCTCTATTCTGCTCTGTGTCAGTGTGTATCATGGTCTCTGAGGACAGGTGTCAATCCATATCTGCCAAGTGACCCTATGTAAGGGGAACAGTCTCTATTCTGCTCTGTGTCAGTGTGTATCATGGTCTCTGAGGACAGGTGTCAATTTATATCTGCCAAGTGACCCTATATCGGGGAAACAGTCCCTATTCTGCTCTGTGTCAGTGTGTATCAGGAATCCTTAGGATAGGTGTCAATACATACCTGCCAAGTGACCCTATGTAGGGAACAGTCTCTATTCTGCTCTGTGTCTGTGTGTATCATGGTCTCTGAGGACAGGTGTCAATCCATATCTGCCAAGTGACCCTATGTAGGGGGAACAGTCCCTATTCTGTTCTGTGTCTGTGTGTATTAGGGGCTCTGAGGACAGGTGTCAATCCATATCTGCCAAGTGTCCCTATGTAGGGGGAACAGTCTCTATTCTGCTCTGTGTCAGTGTGTATCATGATCTCTGAGGACAGGTGTCAATCCATATCTGCCAAGTGACCCTATGTAGGGGGGTCAGTCTCTAGTCTGCTCTGTGTCAGTGTGTATCATGGTCTCTGAGGACAGGTGTCAATCCATATCTGCCAAGTGACCCTATGTAGGGGGAACAGTCTCTATTCTGCTCTGTGTCAGTGTGTATCATGGTCTCTGAGGACAGGTGTCAATCCATATCTGCCAAGTGACCCTATGTAGGGGGAACAGTCTCTATTCTGCTCTGTGTCAGTGTGTATCATGATCTCTGAGGACAGGTGTCAATCCATATCTGCCAAGTGACCCTATGTAGGGGGGTCAGTCTCTAGTCTGCTCTGTGTCAGTGTGTATCATGGTCTCTGAGGACAGGTGTCAATCCATATCTGCCAAGTGACCCTATGTAGGGGGAACAGTCTCTATTCTGCTCTGTGTCAGTGTGTATCATGGTCTCTGAGGACAGGTGTCAATTTATATCTGCCAAGTGACCCTATATCGGGGGAACAGTCCCTATTCTGCTCTGTGTCAGTGTGTATCAGGAATCCTTAGGATAGGTGTCAATGCATACCTGCCAAGTGACCCTATGTAGGGAACAGTCTCTATTCTGCTCTGTGTCTGTGTGTATCATGGTCTCTGAGGACAGGTGTCAATCCATATCTGCCAAGTGACCCTATGTAGGGGGAACAGTCCCTATTCTGTTCTGTGTCTGTGTGTATTAGGGGCTCTGAGGACAGGTGTCAATCCATATCTGCCAAGTGTCCCTATGTAGGGGGAACAGTCTCTATTCTGCTCTGTGTCAGTGTGTATCATGATCTCTGAGGACAGGTGTCAATCCATATCTGCCAAGTGACCCTATGTAGGGGGGTCAGTCTCTAGTCTGCTCTGTGTCAGTGTGTATCATGGTCTCTGAGGACAGGTGTCAATCCATATCTGCCAAGTGACCCTATGTAGGGGGAACAGTCTCTATTCTGCTCTGTGTCAGTGTGTATCATGGTCTCTGAGGACAAGTGTCAATCCATATCTGCCAAGTGACCCTATGTAGGGGGAACAGTCTCTATTCTGCTCTGTGTCAGTGTGTATCATGGTCTCTGAGGACAGGTGTCAATTTATATCTGCCAAGTGACCCTATATCGGGGGAACAGTCCCTATTCTGCTCTGTGTCAGTGTGTATCAGGAATCCTTAGGATAGGTGTCAATACATACCTGCCAAGTGACCCTATGTAGGGAACAGTCTCTATTCTGCTCTGTGTCTGTGTGTATCATGGTCTCTGAGGACAGGTGTCAATCAATATCTGCCAAGTGACCCTATGTAGGGGGAACAGTCTCTATTCTGCTCTGTGTCAGTGTGTATCATGGTCTCTGAGGACAGGTGTCAATCCATATCTGACAAGTGACCCTATGTAGGGGGAACAGTCTCTATTCTGCTCTGTGTCAGTGTGTATCATGGTCTCTGAGGACAGGTGTCAATCCCTATCTGCCAAGTGACCCTATGTAGGGGGAACAGTCTCTATTCTGCTCTGTGTCAGTGTGTATCATGGTCTCTGAGGACAGGTGTCAATCCATATCTGCCAAGTGACCCTATGTAGGGGGAACAGTCTCTATTCTGCTCTGTGTCAGTGTGTATCATGGTCTCTGAGCACAGGTGTCAATCTATATCTGCCAAGTGACTCTATGTAGGGGGAAAAGTCCCTATTCTGCTCGGTGTCAGTGTGTATCAGGGATCCTTAGGATAGGTGTCAATCCATACCTGCCAAGTGACTCTATGTAGGGGGAACAGTCTCTATTCTGCTCTGTGTCAGTGTGTATCATGATCTCTGAGGACAGGTGTCAATCCATATCTGCCAAGTGACCCTATGTAGGGGGAACAGTCTCTATTCTGCTCTGTGTCAGTGTGTATCAGGGATCCTTAGGATAGGTGTCAATCCATACCTGCCAAGTGACTCTATGTAGGGGGAACAGTCTCTATTCTGCTCTGTGTCAGTGTGTATCATGATCTCTGAGGACAGGTGTCAATCCATATCTGCCAAGTGACCCTCTGTAGGGGGAACAGTCTCTATTCTGCTCTGTGTCAGTGTGTATCAGGGATCCTTAGGATAGGTGTCAATCCATACCTGCCAAGTGACTCTATGTAGGGGGAACAGTCTCTATTCTGCTCTGTGTCAGTGTGTATCATGATCTCTGAGGACAGGTGTAAATCCATATCTGCCAAGTGACCCTATGTAGGGGGAACAGTCTCTATTCTGCTCTGTGACAGTGTGTATCATGGTCTCTGAGGACAGGTGTCAATCCATATCTGCCAAGTGACCCTATGTAGGGGGAACAGTCTCTATTCTGCTCTGTGTCAGTGTGTATCAGGGGCTCTGAGGACAGGTGTCAATCCATATCTGCCAAGTGACCCTATGTAGGGGGAACAGTCTCTATTCTGCTCTGTGGCAGTGTGTATCAAGGTCTCTGAGGACAGGTGTCAATCCATACCTGCCAAGTGACCCTATGTAGGGGGAACAGTCCCTATTCTGCTCTGTGTCATTGTGTATCATGGTCTCTGAGGACAGGTGTCAATCAATATCTGCCAAGTGACCTATGTAGGGGGAACAGTCCCTATTCTGTTCTGTGTCTGTTTTTATCAGGGGCTCTGAGGACAGGTGTCAATCCATATCTGCCAAGTGTCCCTATGTAGGGGGAACAGTCTCTATTCTGCTCTGTGTCAGTGTGTATCATGATTTCTGAGGACAGGTGTCAATCCTTATCTGCCAAGTGACTCTATGTAGGGAACAGTCTCTATTCTGCTCTGTGTCAGTGTGTATCATGGTCTCTGAGGACAGGTGTCAATCCATATCTGCCAAGTGACCCTATGTAGGGGGAACAGTCTCTATTCTGCTCTGTGTCAGTGTGTATCATGGTCTCTGAGGACAGGTGTCAATCCATATCTGCCAAGTAACCCTATGTAGGGGGAACAGTCTCTATTCTGCTCTGTGTCAGTGTGTATCATGGTCTCTGAGGACAGGTGTCAATCCCTATCTGCCAAGTGACCCTATGTAGGGGGAACATTCTCTATTCTGCTCTGTGTCAGTGTGTATCATGGTCTCTGAGGACAGGTGTCAATCCATATCTGCCAAGTGACCCTATGTAGGGGGAACAGTCTCTATTCTGCTCTGTGTCAGTGTGTATCATGGTCTCTGAGCACAGGTGTCAATTTATATCTGCCAAGTGACCCAATGTAGGGGGGAAAGTCCCTATTCTGCTCGGTGTCAGTGTGTATCAGGGATCCTTAGGATAGGTGTCAATCCATACCTGCCAAGTGACTCTATGTAGGGGGAACAGTCTCTATTCTGCTCTGTGTCAGTGTGTATCATGATCTCTGAGGACAGGTGTCAATCCATATCTGCCAAGTAACCCTATGTAGGGGGAACAGTCTCTATTCTGCTCTGTGTCAGTGTGTATCAGGGATCCTTAGGATAGGTGTCAATCCATACCTGCCAAGTGACTCTATGTAGGGGGAACAGTCTCTATTCTGCTCTGTGTCAGTGTGTATCATGATCTCTGAGGACAGGTGTCAATCCATATCTGCCAAGTGACCCTATGTAGGGGGAACAGTCTCTATTCTGCTCTGTGTCAGTGTGTATCAGGGATCCTTAGGATAGGTGTCAATCCATACCTGCCAAGTGACTCTATGTAGGGGGAACAGTCTCTATTCTGCTCTGTGTCAGTGTGTATCATGATCTCTGAGGACAGGTGTCAATCCATATCTGCCAAGTGACCCTATGTAGGGGGAACAGTCTCTATTCTGCTCTGTGACAGTGTGTATCATGGTCTCTGAGGACAGGTGTCAATCCATATCTGCCAAGTGACCCTATGTAGGGGGAACAGTCTCTATTCTGCTCTGTGTCAGTGTGTATCAGGGGCTCTGAGGACAGGTGTCAATCCATATCTGCCAAGTGACCCTATGTAGGGGGAACAGTCTCTATTCTGCTCTGTGGCAGTGTGTATCATGGTCTCTGAGGACAGGTGTCAATCCATACCTGCCAAGTGACCCTATGTAGGGGGAACAGTCCCTATTCTGCTCTGTGTCAGTGTGTATCAGGGGCTCTGAGGACAGGTGTCAATCCATATCTGCCAATTGACCCTATGTAGGGGGAACAGTCTCTATTCTGCTCTGTGTCTGTGTGTATCATGGTCTCTGAGGACAGGTGTCAATCAATTTCTGCCAAGTGACTATGTAGGGGGAACAGTCCCTATTCTGTTCTGTGTCTGTGTGTATCAAGGGCTCTGAGGACAGGTGTCAATCCATATCTGACAAGTGTCCCTATGTAGGTGGAACAGTCTCTATTCTGCTCTGTGTCAGTGTGTATCATGATTTCTGAGGACAGGTGTCAATCCATATCTGCCAAGTGACTCTATGCAGGGGGAACAGTCTCTATTCTGCTCTGTGTCAGTGTGTATCATGGTCTCTGAGGACAGGTGTCAATCCATATCTGCCAAGTGACCCTATGTAGGGGGAACAGTCTCTATTCTGCTCTGTGTCAGTGTGTATCATGGTCTCTGAGGACAGGTGTCAATCTATATCTGCCAAGTGACCCTATGTAGGGGGAACAGTCCCTATTCTGCTCTGTGTCAGTGTGTATCAGGTATCCTTAGGATAGGTGTCAATCCATACCTGCCAAGTGACCCTATGTAGGGGGAACCGTCTCTATTCTGCTCTGTGGCAGTGTGTATCATGGTCTCTGAGGACAGGTGTCAATCCATACCTGCCAAGTGACCCTATGTAGGGGGAACAGTCCCTATTCTGCTCTGTGTCAGTGTGTATCAGGGATCCTTAGGACAGGTGTCAATCCATATCTGCCAAGTGACCCTATGTAGGGGGAACAATCTCTATTCTGCACTGTGTCTGTGTGTATCATGGTCTCTGAGGACAGGTGTCGATCAATGTCTGCCAAGTGATCCTATGTAGGGGGAACAGTCTCTATACTGCTCTGTGTCAGTGTGTATCATGGTCTCTGTGGACAGGTGTCAATCCATATCTGCCAAGTGACCCTATGTAGGGGGAACAGTCTCTATTCTGCTCTGTCAGGATCGGGACAGGGATCCAACACGCAGAGTACAAACAGTAGCCAGATACGTATACCGGACCTTAGAATGTCCGGACTAACGTAAGTTGTACAGTATAGAATGGTCAAGGACAAGCCGAAGTCGAGGGTAACAGAAGACAGGTAAGCGAGAGACAAGCCGAATCAAGGGTAACAGAGATAAGCAGAGTAAGGTAAACAAGCCGGGTCAAAACCAAAAGGGATAATAGAATACACAAGCACTGAGTGACTAGAACAAGCTAGAACCACAACAGGGCAATGAGCTAATGAAAGAAGCTCTGTTAAATACCCTGTTCAGAGCAGTAACCACGCCTCCGAGGCTTCCTGATTGGTCCTGCAGCAATTGAGTGACAGGTCGTTCCGGAGGAGTGTCCTGATGACAACTTCCTGCCTAGATGCTGTAAAAGGCAGTCACTCCCTCGCGGCCGGCCTTGCATGACCGGATAGACCGTGGGGAAGGGTGCCATCAGGCCGTCTGGATGGAGGAACAGCTAAGTCTCTACCTCTTTTGGAGGTAGAGACCACAGGTACCCTGACAGTACCCCCCCTCTCAGATACGCCCACCGGGCGGAACACACCAGGGCGAGAAGGGAATCGAGAGTGAAACGCCCTGCGGAGACGGGGAGCATGCACCTCCTCCTGAGGTACCCAACTTCTCTCCTCAGGACCATAACCCTTCCAATCGACCAGATATTGCAGTTTCCCCCGGGAGATTCGAGAATCAACGATGGAATTGACCTCATACTCCTCCTGACCCTCCACCTGAACTGAGCGGGGAGGGGCGATCGTGGAGGAGAACCTGTTACATATTAATGGTTTTAGCAAGGAAACATGAAATGAATTAGGAATGCGTAAGGCATTAGGCAACGCTAAACGATACGCAACTGGGTTAATTTGAGACAGTACCCTGTAAGGTCCAATATATCGAGGAGCAAACTTCATGGACGGCACTTTTAACCGAATGTTTCTAGTACTTAACCATACTCTATCGCCATTTTAGTAAATCTGTCTACCACAGTGAGGATGACAGTCTGCTTTTTAGAGATAGGCAAATCAACAATGAAGTCCATTGCCAGGCAGGACCAAGGCTTTTCAGGAACCTCTAAAGGGTGTAGAAATCCGCATGGAAGCGAATGGGGTAGCTTGGTCTTGGTACAAACTTCACATGCCCCGATGAATTCTTTAATATCCTTGCGTAAGTCAGGCCACCAAAAATCTTTAGAGACCAGCGCATAAGTCTTGCGGATGCCAGGATGCCCAGCCACCTTACTGTTATGGAGACAGCGTAGCACCTCCAGTTGGAGAGCGGCAGGAACGAAGTGTCGATCCCCAGGGGTCTGTTTGGGTGCCAAATGCTGAAACTTCATGATCTCAGAAAGCAATGGAGAGTGAATCCTGAGATTCGTGTTCGCGATGATATTCCCCTTAGGAACTATGGAGGACAGAAGTGGTTCAGTTATAGTGGATGGTTCATATTGACGAGACAATGCATCGGCTTTAGAGTTCTTAGAACCAGGTCTATACGTAAGTACATAATTAAAGTGAGTGAGGAACAAGGCCCAGCGAGCCTGCCTGGCGGACAAGCGCTTCGCCTCCCCAATATAAGACAAGTTCTTATGATCCGTTAGAATAGTAACAGGGTGTAGTGTCCCTTCCAGTAAATGTCTCCACTCCTTTAAAGCCTTAATGACCGCTAACAATTCCCTCTCCCCGATGTCATATCTGCTCTCAGGCCCAGAACATTTTTTAGAGAAGAACCCACAAGGGTGTAACGGTTTATCCACCCCTAACCTTTGGGACAGAACAGCCCCAACTCCTGTCTCAGAAGCATCGACCTCGAGCAAGAAAGGCAGAGTCGTCTCAGGATGAACTAGAATGGGAGCTGAGGCAAAAAGTTCCTTGAGAGTCTTAAAAGCACCAAGAGCTTCCTCAGACCAGAACTTAGTATCAGCCCCTTGTTTGGTCATATTGGTAATAGGCGCAATGATAGAGGAGTAACCCTTAATGAAGCGCCTATAGTAGTTGGAAAACCCAATAAACCTTTGGATAGCCTTGAGTCCTTTGGGCAAAGGCCAGTCTAAAATAGATTGGAGTTTACCAGGATCCATTTTAAAACCTTCCCCAGAAATCACGTACCCAAGAAAGTCTACCTGAGCCTGATCAAAACTGCACTTCTCCAATTTGCAGTATAGACCATGTTGCAGAAGTTTGTGTAACACCTTTCTGACCTGTCTATGGTGAGTCTCAATCTCCTTAGAGTGTATTAGTATGTCGTCCAGGTAAACAATAACACAATCATGCTGAAACTCCCTAAGTACCTCATTAATCAAATCTTGAAATACTGCAGGAGCATTGCATAGTCCAAATGGCATAACAGTGTATTCGTAATGGCCATACCGGGTATTAAATGCCGTCATCCACTCGTGACCTTGCTGGATTCTCACCAAATTGTAAGCCCCTCTGAGATCTAACTTGGTGAAGATTTTGGAGCCCTTAAGACGATCAAATAACTCGGTAATCAGTGGGATAGGATAGGCATTTCTGACAGTTATTTTATTCAAGCCTCGGTAATCGATACAAGGTCTCAGCGTGCCATCCTTCTTCTTAATGAAAAAGAACCCCGCCCCGGCCGGAGAAGAAGACCCCCTGATAAATCCCTTTTCTAAATTCTCCTGAATATACTCCTCTAGAACCGAGTTTTCCTGAACAGACAAAGGATATACATGGCCCCTCGGAGGCATAGTCCCGGGTAGAAGCTTAATTTTACAGTCAAATGACCTGTGTGGCGGCAAAGAATCGGCATTCTTCTTGTCAAACACTGCCCTTAAGTCTAGGTAAAGGTCTGGTATTTGTCTCTCTGTGGACTGAGTAGGATTCTCCTGTATGTTAATATTAGCTAATGGAGAAACCTTGCACAGACACCGATCCTGGCAGCCCTGGCCCCACGAGAGTATCTCCCCTAACTCCCAATCGATAATAGGGTTATGTTCTTTCAACCATGGGTACCCCAGAACTATGGGAACGGAACGAGACGAAATGAGCAGAAGAGATAAATTCTCCACGTGTAGGACACCAACACCTAACTCAATGGGTATGGTCTCACGAAAGATAACAGGATCTAGTAGTGGTCTACCATCTATGGCCTCAACGGCCAAGGATGTCTCCCTTAGCTGGGATGGGAAATTGTTTTTACTAGCAAAGGCTTGGTCGATAAAATTCTCAGCAGCACCGGAATCTATCAAAGCCATAGCCCTTACTACTTCCCTCCCGCAAGTTAAGGAAACTGGTAGCAGAAGCCTGTGATCTTTATAATTAGGAGTAGAGGACAAAATAGAAACACCCAAGGCCTGTCCTCTAGAGAGACTTAGGTGCGAGCGTTTCCCGGGCGGTTAGAACAGTTCGAGAGTAAATGACCCTTAACTCCACAATACATACACAAACCCTCTTCTCCTGTACTGTCTTTCCTCCTCAGAGAGGCGGGTATACCCTATCTGCATAGGTTCAGGAAGCAAAGATACCGTGGAGTCAGGACTTGGAAAAGCGGGGGCTAACCTAAAAGAAGGTCTCCGGTTCCTCTCTCGAGTGTTCTGCTCTCTCTTAAACGTTCATCTATACGAGAGATGAACAAAATTAAATCCTCTAAATTCTCAGGGAGTTCTCTGGTAGCAACTTCATCAAGGATTACTTCAGATAAGCCATTCAAAAATACATCCATATACGCCTGCTCATTCCACTTGACCTCCGACGCCAGAGACCTGAACTCTAGTGCATAATCCACCAGTGTTTGGTTCTCCTGTTTAAGACGCATCAGTAATCTGGCGGCATTAACCTTTCTACCTGGAGGGTCAAATGTTCTTCTAAAAGCAGTTACAAAGGCGTTATAGTTATAAACTAATGGGTTATCGTTCTCCCATAATGGGTTGGCCCATCTCAGAGCTTTCTCAATAAGTAGGGTGATAATAAATCCTACCTTTGCCCTATCTGTAGGATAAGAGCGAGGTTGCAATTCAAAGTGGATACTAATTTGGTTTAAGAAACCACGCCACTTCTCAGGAGCCCCACCATAGCGTACTGGGGGGGTAATGCGAGAAGAAGCACCCACTGTGGCTACCTCTAGACCTGAACCGATAGGAGAAACAGGGGTATTACGTATCTCCTCTGGTGGGTTATTGGCACGAGATAATAGAGCCTGTAGCGCAAGCGCCATCTGATCCATTCTGTGATCCATGGCTTCAAACCTAGGATCAGGAGAAGCCAGCTGACTGTTTGTACTTGCAGGATCCATTGGCCCTGTCGTAATGTCAGGATCGGGACAGGGATCCAACACGCAGAGTACAAACAGTAGCCAGATACGTATACCGGACCTTAGAATGGCCGGACTAACGTAAGTAGTACAGTATAGAATGGTCAAGGACAAGCCGAGGTCGAGGGTAACAGAAGACAGGTAAGCGAGAGACAAGCCGAATCAAGGGTAACAGAGATAAGCAGAGTAAGGTAAACAAGCCGGGTCAAAACCAAAAGGCATAATAGAATACACAAGCACTGAGTGACTAGAACAAGCTAGAACCACGACAGGGCAATGAGCTAATGAAAGAAGCTCTGTTAAATACCCTGTTCAGAGCAGTAACCACGCCTCCGAGGCTTCCTGATTGGTCCTGCAGCAATTGAGTGACAGCTCGTTCCGGAGGAGTGTCCTGATGACAACTTCCTGCCTAGATGCTGTAAAAGGCAGTCACTCCCTCACGGCCGGCCTTGCATGACGGGATAGACCGTGGGGAAGGGTGCCATCAGGCCGTCTGGATGGAGGAACAGCTAAGTCTCTACCTCTTTCGGAGGTAGAGACCACAGGTACCCTGACATGCTCTTTGTCAGTGTGTATCATGATCTCTGAGGACAGGTGTCAATCCATATCTGCCAAGTGACCCTATGTAGGGGGAACAGTCTCTATTCTGCTCTGTGTCAGTGTGTATCATGGTCTCTGAGGACAGGTGTCAATCCATATCTGCCAAGTGACCCTATGTAGGGGGAACAGTTCCTATTCTGCTCTGTGTCAGTGTGTATCGGGGATCCTTAGGATAGGTGTCAAACAATACCTGCCAAGTGACCGTATGTAGGGGGAACAGTCTCTATTCTGCTCTGTGTCAGTGTGTATCATGATCTCTGAGGACAGGTGTCAATCCATATCTGCCAAGTGACCCTATGTAGGGGGAACAGTCTCTATTCTGCTCTGTGTCAGTGTGTATTATGGTCTCTGAGGAAAGGTGTCAATCTATATCTGCCAAGTGACCCTATGTAGGGGGAACAGTCTCTATTCTGCTCTGTGTCTGTGTGTATCAGGGGCTCTGAGGACAGGTGTCAATCCATACCTGCCAAGTGACCCTATGTAGGGGGAACAGTCCCTATTCTGCTCTGTGTCAGTGTGTATCAGGGGCTCTGAGGACAGGTGTCAATCCATATCTGCCAAGTGACCCTATGTAGGGGGAACCGTCTCTATTCTGCTCTGTGGCAGTGTGTATCATGGTCTCTGAGGACAGGTGTCAATCCATACCTGCCAAGTGACCCTATGTAGGGGGAACAGTCCCTATTCTGCTCTGTGTCAGTGTGTATCAGGGATCCTTAGGACAGGTGTCAATCCATATCTGCCAAGTGACCCTATGTAGGGGGAACAGTCTCTATTCTGCTCTGTGTCAGTGTGTATCATGGTCTCTGAGGACAGGTGTCAATCTATATCTGCCAAGTGACCCTATGTAGGGGGAACAGTCCCTATTCTGCTCTGTGTCAGTGTGTATCAGGGATCCTTAGGATAGGTGTCAATCCATACCTGCCAAGTGACCCTATGTAGGGAACATTCTTTATTATGCTCTGTGTCTGTGTGTATCATGGTCTCTGAAGACAGGTGTCAATCAATATCTGCCAAGTGACCCTATGAAGGGGGAACAGTCTCTATTCTGCTCTGTGTCAGTGTGTATCATGGTCTCTGAGGACAGGTGTCAATCCATATCTGCCAAGTGACCCTATGTAGGGGGAACAGTCTCTATTCTGCTCTGTGTCACTGTGTATCATGATCTCTGAGGACAGGTGTCAATCCATATCTGCCAAGTGACCCTATGTAGGGGGAACATTCTCTATTCTGCTCTGTGTCAGTGTGTATTATGGTCTCTGAGGACAGGTGTCAATCTATATCTGCCAAGTGACCCTATGTAGGGGGAACAGTCTCTATTCTGCTCTGTGTCAGTGTGTATCAGGGGCTCTGAGGACAGGTGTCAATCCATACCTGCCAAGTGACCCTATGTAGGGGGAACAGTCCCTATTCTGCTCTGTGTCAGTGTGTATCAGGGGCTCTGAGGACAAGTGTCAATCCATATCTGCCAAGTGACCCTATGTAGGGGGAACCGTCTCTATTTTGCTCTGTGGCAGTGTGTATCATGGTCTCTGAGGACAGGTGTCAATCCATACCTGCCAAGTGACCCTATGTAGGGGGAACAGTCCCTATTCTGCTCTGTGTCAGTGTGTATCAGGGATCCTTAGGACAGGTGTCAATCCATATCTGCCAAGTGACCCTATGTAGGGGAACAGTCTCTATTCTGCTCTGTGTCAGTGTGTATCAGGGATCCTTAGGATAGGTGTCAATCCATACCTGACAAGTGACCCTATGTAGGGGTAACCGTCTCTATTCTGCTCTGTGGCAGTGTGTATCATGGTCTCTGAGGACAGGTGTCAATCAATACCTGCCAAGTGACCCTATGTAGGGGGAACAGTCCCTATTCTGCTCTGTGTCAGTTTGTATCAGGGATCCTTAGGACAGGTGTCAATCCATATCTGACAAGTGACCCTATGTAGGGGGAACAGTCTCTATTCTGCTCTGTGTCTGTGTGTATCATGGTCTCTGAGGACAGGTGTCAATCCATATCTGCCATGTGACCCTATGTAGGGGGAACAGTCTCTATACTGCTCTGTGTCAGTGTGTATCATGGTCTCTGTGGACAGGTGTCAATCCATATCTGCCAAGTGACCCTATGTAGGGGGAACAGTCTCTATTCTGCTCTGTGTCAGTGTGTATCATGGTCTCTGAGGACAGGTGTCAATCCATATCTGCCAAGTGACCCTTTTTAGGGGGAACAGTCCCTATTCTGCTCTGTGTCAGTGTGTATCAGGGATCCTTAGGATAGGTGTCAATCCATACCTGCCAAGTGACCCTATGTAGGGGGAACAGTCTCTATTCTGCTCTGTGTCAGTGTGTATCATGATCTCTGAGGACAGGTGTCAATCCATATCTGCCAAGTGACCCTATGTAGGGGGAACAGTCTCTATTTTGCTCTGTGTCAGTGTGTATCATGGTCTCTGAGGACAGGTATCAATCTATATCTGCCAAGTGACCCTATGTAGGGGGAACAGTCGCTATTCTGCTCTGTGTCAGTGTGTATCAGGGGCTCTGAGGACAGGTGTCAATCCATACCTGCCAAGTGACCCTATGTAGGGGGAACAGTCCCTATTCTGCTCTGTGTCAGTGTGTATAAGGGATCCTTAGGGCAGGTTTCAATCCATATCTGCCAAGTGACCCTATGTAGGGGGAACAGTCCCTATTCTGTTCTGTGTCTGTGTGTATCAGGGGCTCTGAGGACAGGTGTCAATCCATATCTGCCAAGTGTCCCTATGTAGGGGGAACAGTCTCTATTCTGCTCTGTGTCAGTGTTATCATGATCTCTGAGGACAGGTGTCAATCCATATCTGCCAAGTGACTCTATGTAGGGGGAACAGTCTCTATTCTGCTCTGTGTCAGTGTGTATCATGGTCTCTGAGGACAGGTGTCAATCCATATCTGCCAAGTGACCCAATGTAGGGGGAACAGTCCCTATTCTGCTCTGTGTCAGTGTGTATCAGGGATCCTTAGGATAGGTGTCAATCCATACCTGCCAAGTGACCCTATGTAGGGGGAACCGTCTCTATTCTGCTCTGTGGCAGTGTGTATCATGGTCTCTGAGGACAGGTGTCAATCCATACCTGCCAAGTGACCCTATGTAGGGGGAACAGTCCCTATTCTGCTCTGTGTCAGTGTGTATCAGAGATCCTTTGGACAGGTGTCAATCCATATCTGCCAAGTGACCCTATGTAGGGGGAACAGTCTCTATTCTGCACTGTGTCTGTGTGTATCATGGTCTCTGAGGACAGGTGTCGATCAATATCTGCCAAGTGACCCTATGTAGGTGGAACAGTCTCCATACTGCTCTGTGTCAGTGTGTATCATGGTCTCTGTGGACAGGTGTCAATCCATATCTGCCAAGTGACCCTATGTAGGGGGAACAGTCTCTATTCTGCTCTTTGTCAGTGTGTTCTCATGATCTCTGAGGACAGTTGTCAATCCATATCTGCCAAGTGACCCTATGTAGGGGGAACAGTCTCTATTCTGCTCTGTGTCAGTGTTTATCATGGTCTCTGAGGACAGGTGTCAATCCATATCTGCCAAGTGACCCTATGTATGGGGAACAGTCTCTATTCTGCTCTGTGTCAGTGTGTATTATGGTCTCTGAGGACAGGTGTCAATCTATATCTGCCAAGTGACCCTATGTAGGGGGAACAGTCTCTATTCTGCTCTGTGTCAGTGTGTATCAGGGGCTCTGAGGACAGGTGTCAATCCATACCTGCCAAGTGACCCTATGTAGGGGGAACAGTCCCTATTCTGCTCTGTGTCAGTGTGTATCAGGGGCTCTGAGGACAGGTGTCAATCCATATCTGCCAAGTGACCCTATGTAGGGGGAACCGTCTCTATTCTGCTCTGTGGCAGTGTGTACCATGGTCTCTGAGGACAGGTGTCAATCCATACCTGCCAAGTGACCCTATGTAGGGGGAACAGTCCCTATTCTGCTCTGTGTCAGTGTGTATCAGGGATCCTTAGGACAGGTGTCAATCCATATCTGCCAAGTGACCCTATGTAGGGGAACAGTCTCTATTCTGCTCTGTGTCAGTGTGTATCATGGTCTCTGAGGACAGGTGTCAATCTATATCTGCCAAGTGACCCTATGTAGGGGGAACAGTCCCTATTCTGCTCTGTGTCAGTGTGTATCAGGGATCCTTAGGATAGGTGTCAATCCATACCTGCCAAGTGACCCTATGTAGGGAACAGTCTTTATTATGCTCTGTGTCTGTGTGTATCATGGACTCTGAGGACAGGTGTCAATCAATATCTGCCAAGTGACCCTATGTAGGGGGAACAGTCTCTATTCTGCTCTGTGTCAGTGTGTATCATGGTCTCTGAGGACAGGTGTCAATCCATATCTGCCAAGTGACCCTATGTAGGGGGAACAGTCTCTATTCTGCTCTGTGTCAGTGTGTATCATGATCTCTGAGGACAGGTGTCAATCCATATCTGCCAAGTGACCCTATGTAGGGGGAACAGTCTCTATTCTGCTCTGTGTCAGTGTGTATTATGGTCTCTGAGGACAGGTGTCAATCTATATCTGCCAAGTGACCCTATGTAGGGGGAACAGTCTCTATTCTGCTCTGTGTCAGTGTGTATCAGGGGCTCTGAGGACAGGTGTCAATCCATACCTGCCAAGTGACCCTATGTAGGGGGAACAGTCCCTATTCTGCTCTGTGTCAGTGTTTATCAGGGGCTCTGAGGACAGGTGTCAATCCATACCTGCCAAGTGACCCTATGTAGGGGGAACAGTCCCTATTCTGCTCTGTGTCAGTGTGTATCAGGGATCCTTAGGACAGGTGTCAATCCATATCTGCCAAGTGACCCTATGTAGGGGAACAATCTCTATTCTGCTCTTTGTCAGTGTGTATCATGGTCTCTGAGGACAGGTGTCAATCCATATCTGCCAAGTGACCCTATGTAGGGGGAACAGTCTCTATTCTGCTCTGTGTCAGTGTGTATCATGATCTCTGAGGACCGGTGTCAATCCATATCTGCCAAGTGACCCTATGTAGGGGGAACAGTCTCTATTCTGCTCTGTGTCAGTGTGTATTATGGTCTCTGAGGACAGGTGTCAATCTATATCTGCCAAGTGACCCTATGTAGGGGGAACAGTCTCTATTCTGCTCTGTGTCAGTGTGTATCTGGGGCTCTGAGGACAGGTGTTAATCCATACCTGCCAAGTGACCCTATGTAGGCGGAACAGTCCCTATTCTGCTTTGTGTCAGTGTGTATCAGGGGCTCTGAGGACAGGTGTCAATCCACATCTGTCAAGTGACCCTATGTTGGGGGAACAGTCTCTATTCTGCTCTGTGTCAGTGTGTATCAGGGGCTCTGAGGACAGGTGTCAATCCATATCTGCCAAGTGACCCTATGTAGGGGGAACAGTCTCTATTCTGCTCTGTGGCAGTGTGTATCATGGTCTCTGAGGACAGGTGTCAATCAATATCTGCCAAATGACCCTATGTAGGGGGAACAGTCTCTATTCTGCTCTGTGTCAGTGTGTATCATGGTCTCTGAGGACAGGTGTCAATCTATATCTGCCAAGTGACCCTATGTAGGGGAACAGTCTCTATTCTGCTCTGTGTCAGTGTGTATTATGGTCTCTGAGGACAGGTGTCAATCTATATCTGCCAAGTGACCCTATGTAGGGGGAACAGTCTCTATTCTGCTCTGTGTCAGTGTGTATCAGGGGCTCTAAAGGACAGGTGTCAATCCATACCTGCCAAGTGACCCTATGTAGGGGGAACAGTCCCTATTCTGCTCTGTGTCAGTGTGTATCAGGGGCTCTGAGGACAGGTGTCAATCCTTATCTGCCAAGTGACCCTATGTAGGGGGAACCGTCTCTATTCTGCTCTGTGGCAGTGTGTATCATGGTCTCTGAGGACAGGTGTCAATCCATACCTGCCAAGTGACCCTATGTAGGGGGAACAGTCCCTATTCTGCTCTGTGTCAGTGTGTATCAGGGATCCTTAGGACAGGTGTCAATCCATATCTGACAAGTGACCCTATGTAGGGGAACAGTCTCTATTCTGCTCTGTGTCAGTGTGTATCATGGTCTCTGAGGACAGGTGTCAATCCATATCTGACAAGTGACCCTATGTAGGGGGAAAAGTCTCTATTCTGCTCTGTGTCAGTGTGTATCATGATCTCTGAGGACAGGTGTCAATCCATATCTGCCAAGTGACCCTATGTAGGGGGAACAGTCTCTATTCTGCTCTGTGTCAGTGTGTATTATGGTCTCTGAGGACAGTTGTCAATCTATATCTGCCAAGTGACCCTATGTAGGGGGAACCGTCTCTATTCTGCTCTGTGTCAGTTTGTATCAGGGGCTCTGAGGACAGGTGTCAATCCATACCTGCCAAGTGACCCTATGTAGGGGGAACAGTCCCTATTCTGCTCTGTGTCAGTGTGTATCAAGGGCTCTGAGGACAGGTGTCAATCCATATCTGCCAAGTGACCCTATGTAGGGGGAACCGTCTCTATTCTGCTCTGTGGCAGTGTGTATCATGGTCTCTGAGGACAGGTGTCAATCCATACCTGCCAAGTGACCCTATGTAGGGGGAACAGTCCCTATTCTGCTCTGTGTCAGTGTGTATCAGGGATCCTTAGGACAGGTGTCAATCCATACCTGCCAAGTGACCCTATGTAGGGGAACAGTCTCTATTCTGCTCTGTGTCAGTGTGTATCATGGTCTCTGAGGACAGGTGTCAATCCATATCTGCCAAGTGACCCTGTGTAGGGGGAACAGTCTCTATTCTGCTCTGTGTCAGTGTGTATCATGGTCTCTGAGGACAGGTGTCAATCCATATCTGCCAAGTGACCCTATGTAGGGGGAACAGTCTCTATTCTGCTCTGTGTCAGTGTGTATCATGATCTCTGAGGACAGGTGTCAATCCACATCTGCCAAGTGACCCTATGTAGGGGGAACAGTCTCTATTCTGCTCTGTGTCAGTGTGTATTATGGTCTCTGAGGACAGTTGTCAATCTATATCTGCCAAGTGACCCTATGTCGGGGGAACCGTCTCTATTCTGCTCTGTGTCTGTGTGTATCATGGTCTCTGAGGACAGGTGTCAATCCATATCTGCCATGTGACCCTATGTAGGGGGAACAGTCTCTATACTGCTCTGTGTCAGTGTGTATCATGGTCTCTGTGGACAGGTGTCAATCCATATCTGCCAAGTGACCCTATGTAGGGGGAACTGTCTCTATTCTGGTCTTTGTCAGTGTGTATCATGATCTCTGGGGACAGGTGTCAATCCATATCTGCCAAGTGACCCTATGTAGGGGGAACAGTCTCTTTTCTGCTCTGTGTCAGTGTGTATCATGGTCTCTGAGGACAGGTGTCAATCCATATCTGCCAAGTGACCCTATGTAGGGGGAACAGTCCCTATTCTGCTCTGTGTCAGTGTGTATCAGGGATCCTTAGGATAGGTGTCAATCCATACCTGCCAAGTGACCCTATGTAGGGGGAACAGTCTCTATTCTGCTCTGTGTCAGTGTGTATCATGATCTCTGAGGACAGGTGTCAATCCATATCTGCCAAGTGACCCTATGTAGGGGGAACAGTCTCTATTTTGCTCTGTGTCAGTGTGTATCATGGTCTCTGAGGACAGGTGTCAATCTATATCTGCCAAGTGACCCTATGTAGGGGGAACAGTCTCTATTCTGCTCTGTGTCAGTGTGTATCAGGGGCTCTGAGGACAGGTGTCAATCCATACCTGCCAAGTGACCCTATGTAGGGGGAACAGTCCCTATTCTGCTCTGTGTCAGTGTGTATCAGGGATCCTTAGGACAGGTTTCAATCCATATCTGCCAAGTGACCCTATGTAGGGGGAACAGTCTCTATACTGCTCTGTGTCTGTGTGTATCATGGTCTCTGAGGACAAGTGTCAATCGATATCTGCCAAGTGACCCTATTCTGCTCTGTGTCAGTGTGTATCAGGGATCCTTAGGATAGGTGTCAATCCATACCTGCCAAGTGACCCTATGTAGGGGGAACAGTCTCTATTCTGTTCTGTGTCAATGTGTATCATGATCTCTGAGGACAGGTGTCAATCCATATCTGCCAAGTGACCCTATGTAGGGGGAACAGTCTCTATTCTGCTCTGTGTCAGTGTGTATCATGGTCTCTGAGGACAGGTGTCAATCTATATCTGCCAAGTGACCCTATGTAGGGCGAACAGACTCTATTCTGCTCTGTGTCAGTGTGTATCAGGGGCTCTGAGGACAGGTGTCAATCCATACCTGCCAAGTGACCCTATGTAGGGGGAACAGTCCCTATTCTGCTCTGTGTCAGTGTGTATCAGGGGCTCTGAGGACAGGTGTCAATCCATATCTGCCAAGTGACCCTATGTAGGGGGAACCGTCTCTATTCTGCTCTGTGGCAGTGTGTATCATGGTCTCTGAGGACAGGTGTCAATCCATATCTGCCAAGTGACCCTATGTAGGGGGAACAGTCTCTATTCTGCTCTGTGTCAGTGTGTATCATGGTCTCTGAGGACAGGTGTCAATCCATATCTGCCAAGTGACCCTGTGTAGGGGCAACAGTCCCTATTCTGCTCTGTGTCAGTGTGTATCAGGGATCCTTAGGATAGATGTCAATCCATACCTGCCACGTGACCCTATGTAGGGGGAATAGTCCCTATTCTGCTCTGTGGCAGTGTGTGTCATGGTCTCTGAGGACAGGTGTCAATCCATATCTGCCAAGTGACCAGTGGTGTATCCTGGTTTTGTGCTGCCCTAGGCAGGACAAAACTCAGGCGCCCCCCTCCCGCCCGCGCCACCCCCATCCAACCCTTCCCCCTGCCCGCACCACCCCCACCCTTCCCCGCCTTCTAAATACACACACACACACATTCACTTACAGATACGCATACACTAGCTAACAGAAACACAGACTCGCTAACAGAAACACACACACACTTACAGACACACACTAACAGACACACACTCACTAGCAGATACACACACACTCACACTAACAGATACACACACACGCACTAACAGACATACATACACACACTAACAGACATACACACACACTAACAGACACACTAACAGACATTCACACACACTAACAGACACACTAACAGACATTCACACACACTAACAGACATACACACACACACACTAACAGACATACACACACACAGACACACTAACAGACATTCACACACACTAACAGACATACACACACACACACACTAACAGACACACACACAGACATTCACACACACACATACTCACTCACATATTTAACCCCCCCCCCCCTTTGGGAATGCTGGGGGGGTTCCAATTTCTCCCTGGTGGTCCAGTGGCTGCTGGGCGGCGCTGGCGAGGGAGCACTTCCTCTGAGCTGTCTGCTCAGCTCCCTCGCGCGCCGCAGAGTGAGGCTTGGAGCCGGAATATGACGTCATATTCCGGCTCCCAGCCTCACTCTGCGGCGCGCGAGGGAGCTGAGCAGACAGCTCAGAGGAAGTGTTCCCTCGCCAGCCGCCTGCCCGCCAGCGCCGCCCAGCAGACCGACCGCCCGCCCACCCAGACGGCATGTCAGTTAGCCGCAAGGCTAACAAGACATTTGCCTTGGGCATTTGGGGGCGGCGTTTTTTGCCGCCCCCTGGAAAATGCCGCCCAAGGCAAATGCCTTGTTTGCCTCGCGGCTAATACGCCCCTGCAAGTGACCCTATGTAGGGGGAACAGTCCCTATTCTGCTCTGTGTCAGTGTGTATCAGGGATCCTTAGGGCAGGTGTCAATCCATATCTGCCAAGTGACCCTATGTAGGGGGAACAGTCTCTATTCTGCTCTGTGTCTGTGTGTATCATGGTCTCTGAGGAAAGGTGTCAATCAATATCTGCCAAGTGACCCTATGTAGGGGGAACAGTCTCTATACTGCTCTGTGTCAGTGTGTATCATGGTCTCTGAGGACAGGTGTCAATCCATATCTGCCAAGTGACCCTATGTAGGGGGAACAGTCCCTATTCTGCTCTGTGTTAGTGTGTATCAGGGATCCTTAGGATAGGTGTCAATCCATACCTGCCAAGTGACCCTATGTAGGGGAAACAGTCTCTATTCTGCTCTGTGTCTGTGTGTATCATGATCTCTGAGGACAGGTGTCAATCCATATCTGCCAAGTGACCCTATATAGGGGAAACAGTCTCTAATCCGCTCTGTGTCAGTGTGTATCATGGTCTCTGAGGACAGGTGTCAATCTATATCTGCCAAGTGACCCTATGTAGGGGGAACAGTCTCTATTCTGCTCTGTGTCAGTGTGTATCAGGGGCTCTGAGGACAGGTGTCAATCCATATCTTCCAAGTGACCCTATGTAGGGGGAACAGTCTCTATTCTGCTCTGTGGCAGTGTGTATCATGATCTCTGAGGACAGGTGTCAATCCCTACCTGCCAAGTGACCCTATGTAGGGGGAACAGTCCCTATTCTGCTCTGTGTCAGTGTGTATCAGGGATCCTTAGGACAGGTGTCAATCCATATCTGCCAAGTGACCCTATGTAGGGGGAACAGTCTCTATTCTGCTCTGTGTCAGTGTGTATCATGGTCTCTGAGGACAGGTGTCAATCCATATCTGCCACGTGACCCTATGTAGGGGGAATAGTCTCTATTCTGCTCTGTGTCAGTGTGTATCATGGTCTCTGAGAACAGGTGTCAATCCATATCTGCCAAGTGACCCTATGTAGGGGGAACAGTCTCTATTCTGCTCTGTGTCAGTGTGTATCATGATCTCTGAGGACAGGTGTCAATCTATATCTGCCAAGTGACCCTATGTGGGGGAACAGTCTCTATTCTGCTCTGTGTCAGTGTTTATCATGGTCTCTGAGGACAGGTGTCAATCCATATCTGCCAAGTGACCATATGTAGGGGGAACAGTCTCTATTCTGCTCTGTGTCAGTGTGTATCATGGTCTCTGAGGACAAGTGTCAATCCACATCTGCCAAGTGACCCTATGTAGGGGGAACAGTCTCTATTCTGCTCTGTGTCAGTGTGTATCAGGGGCTCTGAGGACAGGTGTCAATCCATATCTGCCAAGTGACCCTATGTAGGGGGAACAGTCTCTATTCTGCTCTGTGGCAGTGTGTATCATGGTCTCTGAGGACAGGTGTCAATCCATACCTGCCAAGTAACCCTATGTAGGGTGAACAGTCCCTATTCTGCTCTGTGTCAGTGTGTATCAGGGTCTCTGAGGACAGGTGTCAATCCATATGTCAAGGTGTCAATATGTCATATGTCAGGTTTCAATCCATATCCATTGTTATTTAGGAATGTTAGGTGATTTCTGCCCTTTATGGATTAAAACCAGACTCTGCATCAACTGTGTAATTTTCCATGGGAGTTTTGCCATGGATCCCCCTCTGGCATGCCACAGTCCAGGTGTTAGTCCCCTTGAAACGACTTTTCCATCACTTTTGTGGCCAGAAAGAGTCCCTGTGGGTTTTAAAATTCGCCTGCCCATTGAAGTAAATGGCGGTTCGCCCGGTTCGCCCGGTTCGCCCGGTTCGCCGGTTCGCGGACGTTTGCGGAAGTTCACGTTCGCTTTTCGCGAACCGAAAATTTTGTGTTTGCGACATCACTACTCATTAAGAGCATGCACAGTCGTTATAGGGAGGTCATGCAGGCACGTGGAGGCCACACACACTACTTAGCCTCATTTTGACTTGTTTTAAGGACATTACATCAAAGTTGGATCAGCCTGTAGTGTGTTTTTCCACCTTAATTTTGAGTGTGACTCCAAATCCAGACCTCCATGGGTTGAAAAATTTGATTTCCATTTTTTTATTTTTGTTTGATTTTGTTGTTAGCATATTCAACTATGTAAAGAACAAAGTATTTCAGAAGAATATTTAATTCATTCAGATCTACGATGTGTTATTTTTGTGTTCCCTTCATTTTTGTGAGCAGTGTATATTATATACAAGGATGGCAGAAAACGTCCACAAGATGGCAGTATAGCATTATAAGCAAATATACAGGAAACTGTGATTAATGATATGTAAAAGGTATGTAAGCAATGCATTTCCACTTTGGCTGTTCTAATTAAAGTGGCACTGTCATGCCAAACTTATCTTTCCCCCAATCAATTCCTCTTCTCTCCCTCTCTCGGGAGCTATTCTTCATTTCTTCCTGTCTGCTCTAGTTTTCTTTAAAAATTAAGACAAAGTAGAGACTATTTATCTTCTGTAGGTTTCCTATGCTATGACCAGCTATGATCAGCGGAGGAGCAAAGTGTACTTCGTTTCCAGTGGTCAGAGCAATTTTCCCATAATCCTTAGCTTTCCTCCCTGTTCCCCCGATGCTTCCTGTCAGTATTGCCAAACGTCCTGTCACTTAGACAGAACGCCGGCAAAACTGCCGAATTGCGTCCTAACAGAATGAGAACAGTTTCTCCATTATGAAACTCAGATCCTATTCATGCCGCGGCTGCATCTTGCAGCTGCTTAGTAGATAACTCCCTAATTACCACGGTATCAGGGAGTAATCTACCAAAAGGCTGAAAGACCTAAATTGGTCTTCCAGCCACATTTACTAATACTAAGTTAAGATTACTTAGTATTAGTAAATTCTGTCCCTACTCGCTATACCGCGAGTAGGGGCATGTTTAGTAAACAGTGAGCAGTCAGTGTAAAAAAATAAAAAAAATAACCATAGTACCCTAAAGGATAATGAGAGGGGTGGAGCTATTCTCCTCCCCCCCGCCCCCACCAGTGAGCAGCCCTAAATAACAATAAGGTGGGGACCTATTTTCCTCTCCCCTGACCCCAACCCCTGCGCGGTGGGTGGGGGCCCTAAATAACAATGATGGGGGGCTATTGTCCTCTCCCTCGGCCCCCACCGCTGCGCGGTGGGTGGGGGCCCTAAATAAGAATGTGGGGGGAACCTACTGTCCTCCCCCCGGCCCCCACCCCTGCGCGGCGGGAGGGGGTCATAAATAACAATAAGGGGGGCCTACTGTCCTTCCCCCGTCCCCCGCCCCTGAGCGGCAGGTGGGGGCCCTAAATGAAAATCCCCCCCTTCCAGGGTGACTTGGGTCCCCCAAGCCCCTAGTCATCCCCCCACCCAAATAAAAGCTATCCCCTACCTACCCCCCTGACCCTAAAAATAGTGAGGGGGGAATAAAATAACTAACCTGTAATGAAAAATAAAACTTACCATTTGATGTCTTCTTTCTTCTAAAATCTTCATTTTTCAGCCCCAAAAAAGGCCAAATAAAAAACCATCATACCTGTCGAACTTAAAATGAAATTAAAAAAAATCAGAGCACAAAAAAAAACAGACGAAAAAGAAAAAACCTGACGCTAAAAAAAATAATCCATCTTCACCCATGCAGGGCTCCACGCAGACTGAGCTCTGCAGGGCGGGGAAGGCTTATAAAGCCTTGCCCCACCCTGCAATTAGGCTAAGAACACTCTGATTGGTTGGTTTAAGCCAAACAGTGTGCTCTTTGTCATTTTACACAGCGTGGGAAAGTTCTTTGGATTTTTCCCACACTGTGTAATTTGACTCATAACACTCTGATTGGTGGGCTTGAAATCCATTCAATCAATGTGTTCTGTGTCATTTTACACAGTGTGGGAAAGTTCTTTGGAATTTTCCCACGCTGTGCAATTTTGCTCATAACTCTCTGATTGGTGGTCTTCAAATCCATCCAATCAGAGTGCTCTGTGTCATTTTACACAGCGTGGCAAAGTTCTTTTCGTTCTGTGTAAAATGACAAAGAGCACTCTGATTGGTTAGATTCCAAGCCCACCAATCTGGGTGTTATGAGTAAAATTACACAGCATGGGAAAATTCTGAAGAACTTTCCCACGCTGTGTAAAATGACAGAGAGCATTCTGATTGGCTTAAACCAACCAGGGTGTTCTTAGCCAAATTGCAGGGCGGGGCAAGGCTTTATAAGCCTTTCCCTGCCCTGCGGAGCTCAGTCTGCGCCTTGCACTCACCGGGTGAAGATGGATAAAAAAATTTAGCATCAAGTTTTTTTCTTTTTCTTCTGTTTTTTTTTTTGTGCTCAGATTTTTTATTTTATTTTAAGTTCGATGGGTATGATGGTTTTTTATTTGGCCTTTTTTGGGGCTGAAAAATAAAGATTTTAGAAGAAAGAAGACATCAAATGGTAAGTTTTATTTTTATTTACAGGTTAGTTATTTTTGGTTTGGGGTTGTTCCCCTAGTCACCTGGGAGGTGGGGGATTTTCATTTAGGGCCCCACCCGCAGCTCAGGGGTGGGGGCCGGGGGGGGGGGGGAGGACAGTAGGTCCCTCCCACTTATTGTTATTTAGGGTCCTCACCCGCCGCTCAGGGTTGGGGGTCGGGGGGAGGACAGTAGGTCCCCCCTTATTGTTATTTAGGGCCCCCACCCGCCGCTCAGTGGTAGGGGCCGGGTGGGAGGACACTAGGTACCCCCTCCATTGTTATTTATTGCCCCCACCCACCGCTTAGGGGTGGGGGTAAGGACAGTAGGTCCGCCCCCATTCTTATTTAGGGCCCCTACCCACCACTCAGGGGTGGGGGCTGGGGAGGAGGACAGTAAGTCCCCCCCCTTATTGTTATTTAGGGCCTCCACATGCCACGCAGGGGTGGGGGCCAGGGGGGAGGACAGTAGGTCCCCCTCCCACATTCTTATTTAGGGCCCCCACCCACCGCTCAGAGGTGGGGGCCGGGGGGAGGACAATAGGTCCCCCCCTTATTGTTATTTAGGGCCCCCACCTGCCGCACAGGGGTGGGGGCGGAGGGGGGGGGGACAATAGTACCATTATCCTTTATGGTACTAGGGTTTTTTTGTTTGTTTTTTTAACATTGAGCAGCTACTTTAGAATTTACTAATACTAAGTAATCTTTACTTAGTATTAGTAAATGTGACTGGAAGACCAATTTAGATCTTTCAGCCTTTTGGTAGATTACACCCTGATACTGTGGAAATTAGGGAGTTATCTACTAAACAGCTGCAAGATGCAGCCACAGCACGAATAGGATCGGAGTTTCATTCATTCAAATGAAATTGTGATCTGAACAAAGTTCCGAATTGCGTTCTAACACGAATATAGAATCTGTTTTCATTCTGTTAGGACGCAATTCGGCAGTTTTGCCAGTGTTCTATCTAAGTGACAGGACGTTCGGCAATACTGACAGGAAGCATCGCGGGAACAGGGAGGAAAGCTAAGGATTAAGGGAAAATGGCTCTGACCACCGGAAACAAAGTACACTTTGCTCCTCCGCTGGCCATAGCTGGTCATGGCGTAGGAAACCTCCAGAAGAGAAATAGTCCCTACGTTGTCTTAATTTTTAAAGAAAACTAGAGCAGACAGGAAGAAATGAAGAACAGATCCTGAGAGAGGGAGAGAAGAGGAATCGATTGGGGAAAGGTAAGTTTGGCATGACAGTGCCACTTTAATTAGAACAGCCAGAAATTCTCATACGCTAAACTTTAGCATAAATAAAGATAACATTGGAACTTATATTATTATTAATTCATTGTTTATTAATTTAGAAAGTGTTACATTGAGATAACCACGTTGTCATTGTCTAATTGTAACACGATTTAAAAAATATATGAATGAATAATTAATACTGTAACAAAATGACCTGCTTTTACTGATAATATATCAACACCACATGTCATAAGCAATTAATCTAGCAAGACTCAAGTAAACCATATTTTTTAATGCCCTTCTACTACTTACTAACATAAGGGGGAAAAAATTATGAAAAATCATATCGTTATTAGCACATCATAGAAATGTGTATCCTTTGCAAGGAAATAATTAATTAAAAAGTTATTTATCTGGTGATAATGGGACTCATGACTACTTCGATAATCTATAGACATTCTTATATTTCAAATTATAAAAACAGAGGTGTGTTAAAACATATATATATAATATATATATATATATATATATATATATATATATATATATATATATATATATATATATATATATATATATATATATTTGTGCTCGGAATTTAAATACGTAATGGATAGTAACTGTGAGCAAAGTTGGTTGTGGTGTGCCGAAACCAACGTACGAGTGGGCCTGTAAATAAAAGAGGGCCCACCAAGGAGAATGTAATTATAACAGGGTGTAGGTGGGTGGGAACAATCAGCTGAAAGGCAGAGGTGAGTAGGGGCTGGGAGTTTAAGTAGGGGACTTACTCCTCCCACAAATTCAGGCCTCCACAAGTTCAGGCCTTTTAACTTGTGCTCGGAATTTAAATACGTAATGGATAGTAACTGTGAGCAAAGTTGGTTGTGGTGTGCCGAAACCAACGTACGAGTGGGCCTGTAAATAAAAGAGGGCAAAAAGATAAATTAGAGAAATACACACTTTATTGCATTTTTTACAAAACCAAGTTGCTGAAAGCTTGGCGAAGCTCTTTCTCCGGCTGTGGAATATATGCAGTATATATGGAGGATTTCCACCGCCCCAGTCTCTTGATGATATGGACCGGTGTGTTAGTGCTAGAGGCTGCTCCTATACGGAAGGAGTGCCTAGAGAATGCAATCGGGTTGTGTCCGAGCTTAGATAACAGAATTCTGATATGAACCATCAATTTTGCTGTGGTTAACGGGTGCCCTTGTAGTGTTAAGAGCGGAGAGTCCAGTAGGTGACCGTGCAGAGTTGACCGTAGGTGGTCTAGTACTTTTACCGGACACCAGGCATTATCAGTAGGGAAGAGAGGAATTATAGTAGGGTGTAGTGACCGGTTGGTTTTAGTTGTAGGGATCGAAAGTTGGTAGTGATCCTCTATTTTAGTGAGGTGTGATATTTTAAGTCTTAGCTTCGTATCTCCTTGACAAATTACGGTGAACTCTCTAGGTCTGAGAAAACCGTAGAAAGCGAGATATAAAGCAGATTTGATCACCGTATTTGTGCCGATGTCGAATGGGGCTGTGTCAAGGAGATTGCTAAGTGACCTGAAGATAGGCCCATCTATAGGTAATCTAATGGTAGAGAGTGGAGGTGAAACCTTTGATATTCCTTTCAAAACCTTTTTGACGGGGTATGAAGACAGGAAAGGTGTGTTGTTAGGAAAAAAAGGTGAGGCTGTGGTGCTGGACCCCCGTGAGATATAGTTTAATGGTGTTGTGAGATAGTTTAAGGTGTAGGTGGAAAAAAGAGGCAAAAGCCACCATGGTTTGAATAGAGAAGTCACCTTGTAAACCGAACTCTGCTGTGAATTTATTAAATATATTAAGAGCCCTATTGTAAGTGATAGCCGTGTTTGGTGATAATGCTTGGTGAGTGAGTGCTCTAGCGTGGTTCAAGAGTGTGCTTAATCCAGGATTAGATCGTGGAACCGTGGTGTCCTGGATGGTTGTAGGTGAGCCGTTGGGAGTGCCTGAGAAAATGCCTGAAATTGAGAACGAGAAAGAGCGTCAGCGGCCGTGTTGTGAATACCCGGGATGTGAAAACAAACTAAGTGAAACTGGCCGGATGCTGCCAACCAGGTCAGCTTGCGAATCAGCCGCATGATGGTCAGGGAAGATGATCGCCCTTTGTTCACGATTTCACAAGCTGCCGAGTTATCAGAGTAGCATTTGACTGCCTTGCCAGACCAGAGATGACCCCAGGTGTGTGCGGCCGCCACAATGGGATAAATTTCAAATAGTGCTGAGGTCTCTCTGAATCCTGGCAAGGCATCCGTATCAGTGGGCCAATGGCCCCTGAACCAGTGGTTCCCAAAAATGGCTGCAAAACCGGTATTGGCTGCTGCGTCTGTGTGGATGATGGGTGAAGAGGTGGAGAGAGGGGGAATAAACATGGAGATTCCATTCCAGTCCTTCAAAAACTTCCCCCAAGTCAGCCTTGGCGTGGGGGTCCAAAGAAACTGTGCCAGAGTCCGGAACTCCGTGCAGCAGGCAAAGGAGTCTGGATATGAAAGACCATCCCTGCGGAATGATGCGCATCGCAAAGTTCAGGGATCCGAGAAGGGACTGAAGTTATTTTCTAGTGCAAACATCATTCCGCAGGAACAAGTCATCTCCCCTCTCAAACGTGACAGTTTTTCGTGGGGGAGGCTAGCTCTGAGGTTAACCGAGTCCAGTTCTATCCCCAGAAAGGTCAATTTAGTTGTGGGGCCTATAGTTTTGGCTGTGGACAAAGGGACTCCAAGTGTGGAAAATAGTGCAGTAGTGCTTCTGATTGCTGTGGGTGAAGGTGACCCTGGCTCTATTAGTAAAAAGTCGTCGAGGTAGTGGATAACGGAGTGACACCTGGTGACGTTCAGAAGCAGCCAGCATAGTGACTCTGCGAAAATGTCGAACAGTTTGGGGCTGCTTCGAGAACCGAAAGTGAGTCGTGTAGAGAAGTAATATTTCCCTCGCCATTTAACACTGTGTAAGTGCCAGAGTGAGGGGTGCATGGGTAGTAATTTAAACGCGTTTGTGATGTCCGTTTTGCTAAGCCAGGGTCGATTACCAGATGATATGATGGACTGTATGGCGTCGTCGATGGTTACGTACTGAAGTGAGAATTTGTCTGCTGGAATGAGTGCGTTTATGCTTGGAACAAAAGAGGAGTGCGGTGCCGATAAATCAATAATTAGACTTTTTTTTTTTGTAGAATATTTGTGAATAGCAATACCAATGGGGTTAGTGCGCCAGGAGGAGAATGGTGAAGAGGTGAAGGGGCCGATCATGAAACCGTTGGTGATTTCATAGGCAATGAGAGTGTCTATGGAGACTGGGTCTAAACGTGCTGACTGGAGATTAGGGCATTCTAGTGTACCTGGGGGAAAGGCTACAATACCCATGAGAAACCCTTTAGTGAACCCTGTGGTGAGATAATCCACCAGATGATTAAGCCTGGGATCCCTTGTCTTGAGCACCACAGAGATATCACCGCAATTGAATGCCTTGTTCTCAAGTACATCCTGTGAGGCTATGAGCAAGGACATCAGACACACATCCTTCCCGTCTAGGATATCTTTCCTGATAGAGTCAGGGACGGAGTGTGCTGGTGACTCAAATGGTGTAATGGCTGTGCCCAGTGCTGGAGGGGGGAGTATAGGAGGGCATGTTGGTATAGTAGGTACAGCCGTGAAAGCGACTGGGACTACCGTGGTAGTACCTGGGGAGGAGATGGCGCTTTCCACCTTAGATAGCCTGCTATTGAGGGTCTGTAGATTGGCCAAGATCTCTGCCAGGGTATCCTGGGTGGCCGTGCTGTTGCTTGGTGGTTGTCCTTGAGAGCTAGTCCCTGGCCTTGAAAGAGTTTGAAAAGGGTTTGAAAGAGTGAGTGATTCGCCTGGAGACCCGGGTCTGGTAGGCGTGAATGGAGTTTCTTCTGTCAATTCTTTGGTTGGAATAGGTTCTTGGGACATTCTAAAAGGAATGATTATGTGAAAGATATATTAGAAGGGGCATAAGGTAAGTAGGCGGGGTATGTGGGGTGGTGTATATGGAAGAACTGGACTGTAATGCTAGATGCCAAAGCGAAAAACTTAACTGTTGAATGTTTGGATAGGTGAGGCCCTGCTAATGCCAAGTGGCGGTGAGAGGCTCTACCTATGATTTGGCTTATGACGTAGTTGCCACAGACGTGGTGGCGGGATGTTGGCCTCTCGGTGACAGTAGAGAGAAATCAAAACGTGTGGCCGTGACAGGTGAGGCCCTGACTAGCGCCCTGTAGTAGGGCATGCGAGGCTTGTAACTATGATTTGGGCGTGGGGCCGTACCTCCGTGTTGAGGTGGGGGGGGATGGCAGGCCTCGCTGGGACGGTTTTCTGATAGGGTGCGCTAAGGCATTAGCCTAGACCCTGTAGCCAGTTCGATTGTATATTTAAGGATAAGGTGAGAGGACTGGAATGTTGTGTAGATACTAACCTTGACTTCTTGCGAATGGTATCTGGAACCTTCTGGTGGTAATAAGTGTGGTAAGTCTCGTCTTATGCTGTCCTTGAGGAAGAGTCCTGAGGCTTTAAGACAGATGTTGACGTATTTATGCGTATCGTGGTGGCGTATGATTTGAATTGGGAGTAGGTTGTTTGTTAGGGGCGCAACGTGAGATCCTGCATTGAGGGATCTGGAAGGTTTAAGTGTGTGACTGGGCTGAAATAGATATTTGTGAGAAGGCTGGATGAGGCCTTGGGGTGACGATTGGACGTATTTGCGTATAGACGTAAGTACCTGAAGGTATGGCTGAGTACCGGGTCAGGTTTTGGTGTTTTCCGGAGCCTGATGGCTGTATGACCGTATGTCTGAGTAGAAATAATAGTAAAGAATTAACGTACCGTGGGCGTAAGCCTGTGGAAAAGTAGTAATGAACTTGAGACCGTGATAGGTTTTATATGAGGTGTAGTAACAAACGAGTTGTGAACTATACCTTGGTTTGACATAAAGAAATTACGTTATGTGAAACGGTTTAACTGTGTAGAACCGGGGGAAGCCTAGAATAATACTGGAGCTAAGGGTTAACCGAAGAAAAATTCCATAGTTAACGACAGGTGTGGAGGTAAGTAATAAAACCCAATATGTAAACATTTTAGGCCTATGGCTTTATAATGCAAAGTGATAAAATACAATACCTGTTCCTGTAATAAAAGACCTTGAAATAAACAACTTTAGCGCAGAAAAAGCGAGAAACCGATGCAGTCTGTAAAGCCAAAAATATGTGACAGCGTGATTATATGGAAAATGAATAGTACAGACGTTTATGTGCCGGATATTGTGTTTATAAACAGTATTTATTAGTATATGTGACAAAATGAAGTGTTTAATAGGTAAATATGTGTTGTGGCAAGGTCAGAGAGGCTTTCTATGTTAGTAATAGATTGGAGTGCTCTCTATTCCCAGCATGATGGGGTTAATTGGTGGGAGTCACCCCTTGAATGTTATATACCAGGTGAATGTAATTAACCAGCACTAGGGTTTTAAAAGGTTAGCCTCTGAAGACATCAGAGAGTCTAACAGCTGGGAGAGAGGAGGCAGTTAAGCCTGAGACAAAGGTACTGTGTGAAACCTGCTTAAAGTGCTGTATTTCATTTTGTTTAAAACTGGGAACTAGATTAGCTGGCCAGTTGGATAGTTAGTAATACTGTTGTTTAGTAAGTCTCCAAGTTGGAGTAGGATTTATTTTCTTTTTGTTTTATTTTGTGGGAGAGCACAACCTTGTATATATTGTGGAAAGTGACAATAAACTGCAGTACTATTTTATCCTGACTGTTGCATTTGAAGTTTGTGACGAGCCTGGCCATCCTGCCACAGTGTATAGAAACCGTACGTTTATGATAGACGTGGATATTTTAAAAAGTAGTAAAACAAATTAACTGGTTAACATAGAAAGAAAAATCACAAGGCAGATTTTTAAACAAGCTAATTATATCCCCAAACTGACAAAAAAAGGTATCAGTAGCAATATGACCGAACAGGGAATATACGTAAAGAAAAGTAGAATTTGTGAAATAGAACTTAGTGCATACTGTAGCCTATTTGAATAAGAACTAGCCGAATATGGATTTAGAGCAAGGTGTTTGTGTTTTAATCGTACGAAATAGATTGGTCCTGGGTGACCAAACGGAAATAAGAGAATGCCCGTAATAATATTACTGTGTATATAAATAATAATAGATAAGTTAGTTTCCGTACGAATATGTAAAAGCAGTGATAAAGTGCCGAGCGTTCATCTGTTTTGGCGTGAACACTGAAATCGGTTAAAAAAGCGTGTATTTGTACGAATATGATAGAGGGAGCCTACCCCTACGTTTTTAGGCCCGAACGGCGGGAAATAGCGGGGTGCTATTTCCTACGCCTAACTTACGTGAACGTGCCGGTCTCGTGACCGGAAACCGGGTACCTTGACCGGGAACCGAGTGGAAGGCCTCAAACGGACGGAGGACTGGTCAGGACGTCTGACTGCTGGAAACAGGAAAAAATTCTGGAGGGAAGCTGGACAGGAAGTGCTGGTTGCTATGGGGACAAAACAATCAGCTGAAAGGCAGAGGTGAGTAGGGGCTGGGAGTTTAAGTAGGGGACTTACTCCTCCCACAAATTCAGGCCTCCACAAGTTCAGGCCTTTTAACATATAAAAATATATATATATATATATATAAAAATACATAAAACCTTTTATATATGGACAAACAAATAAAAAGCAAAAGAAAGTTCCAATATATGTCCAAGTGTGAATCCAAATGTAAAAACTTGCTGGTAGATAAAACCTCAAAGAGTCAGGGTAGTTCCTCTGGAATGGGGTCAGATCAGAGTATTCTTGACAGCCATATATGCAACAAAAAGAGAGAACTAATGGTGCAGAAAATCCCAGAATCACCTAAAAGTAAATAAAACGTCCATGGTCATACTTACAATTGACAGAGCTTAACCTAGCTCTAGTCTAAATGGTGTACAGTGGTACAACCCACACTTATAGGATACATAAGATGGTGTAGTTAGACAGATGTATCATCGGTATTAAGATCATAAAAAATATAAAAGAGATAGCAATAGTGCTCACAGTATAAAAGGTACAAGGAGTATAAAATAATGAATTTGTACTCACATTTAATTGGGCAGACTAACTGCTCAATATGTAGGCGTAAGTGGTATGAATCCCCACCGTGGATTATTTTGGAGTAGTCCTCACTGGAACTTAAAATCGGATGCCAGGTAAAAAATAATAAAAAAGTAAAATGGCAGGGGCGGGGCCTGACCGGGGAGCTGATCAGACACGCTTTCTGTGAGCTCCCAGGCCTGAATTTGATTTTCGGCAGAAACAGTGGGAATACAACCTACTTCAGAACCCCAACTTACCCCACCTTGCTATATGGAGGCAGGGGTACTGGGGGACACCTCGCACGTTCAAAAGCCCGCTGGGAAACCGGACCGAAGGCTTGGGGCCTACAACATGCAGAGCAGGGGAGAGACGGCCGCTCTCCCGGCTCACCAAATCTTGCAGCACCCGCAGCATTGGGCTTCCCCCCCCCCCCCCTCAGGACCGGCGGGGGTTATCCCGGTCCATGTAATCGAGTACCACAAGCTTATACGGACCACAGACGATGGCAGCAGCCTAAATCGTATCCCCAACCAGCAAACAAGATGGAGACCGAAATGGCCGCCGCCACATGTGCTCGGGATGCAAAAGAACCTGACCTTGAGACCAGGCTGGACGAGCTGTTCGCCAGGTTCTGGAGGACAATAGCCTCCAGGGAGCAACAGACCAAAGCATACCATCCTGTCACAATCCTGCCGGTGATCCCCCAACAAACGGGCACACCGCCTCAAGCCAACAAAGCCCGTGGACGGCAACACCGAAAAGCCCGTAAGCCCAAGCGACTACCACTACCTATGACGGCGACCCGCCCGTACAAGGGCCTGGCAAAACTAAACCTACCTAAGAGGCATGAAAAGGCGATCCTGCTGCAGCGACACACTGTGCTAAACAGGGACCGGAAGGGCCCCAGGCAGACCACACCGCAACCCTTCTACCAACAACACTCAGAGGCAGACCCTCGCCCTGGCATACCTCAGAGGCGACACCACAGCCTGCGACACATCACCTCACGCAGACTCTCCCATGTTGGCGGATCCACCTCGCCGGAGTGGGGCTATGCCCGTACCAACGCAGAGACCCCCTGTATCGAACAAAGAGGCTGGATACACCATCACAACGATAAGATCCCTGCGACCAGACTGCACGCCCTGAGATCTGGAGTCGGCTAGGTGATTGCCTGACCTGGCTACCGGAGCCCGACACCTGCGTCAGGTTCCATGGGAACATATGTGAACTTTCCCAGCACCGCGGACATATCTAACCACAGACAGTAGAGGACTCTATTCATGATGAGTGTAAATATGTCCCTTAATTTTTTGCGAGTTGCATTTAATGTGTTATTTAATTTTCTTTTGCTCTATACATGATTGTTTGCTGCTCCGGCATCCAAAGCAATATGTACTAGATTAGCCACATAGACAGTTCTGAACACCATCAAATGTTTAACTAACTCAGTAAATGTTAACGCAATCATAGGTGACCAATATGTTCATAACCATGCAAAAAGCGCAGTCTTATTAAATATATTATTAAATATCAATGTTAAGTTACTGTTATCCTACTAAAAATGTGCCGAGTTTCATACTGCTCCTACTGTTACGCTGGAAAAACAGCTTGAGGACTGCTATTGGGGCACCACGAGCTTGTATGTCTTTATTAATATGCACTATATGCCTGAATTGTTAATCTTGTTAATTGCCAGATTGCTTAAAACAGGCACAGCTCCAATCTTATACATGTCTCAGGGACATATGGATCGACGAAACGCTATGCATGACTTTAATTAACTCTATTGTCTCACGTAATATATCCGCACACAAGCTATTAGAAATAGAATTGACCTCTCATGTTAATATAAAATTTTGCAAGTACTGCCATGTACTCCGTTGTTATACCTGTCATTGCAAAGTTTGTGGAATGCCTGTCATTGCAAAGTTTGTGGAATGCCGTTGGGGTACCACATACGCGTTGTTATATCTTTATGCACAACAAAAATAAAGAATTAAAAAAAAAAAAGTAAAATGGCACACTCACAGTGGAAAGAGGCCAAAATACCTTTATTAAAATACAATGTAAAACAAACAGTTAAAATATCCACAACGTGTTTGACCAAAGTGGCTTTCTCAAGTGGAGGTAGAAAAATCATACCTGCCGCGCTTAGGTTTCTATATAGAGTAAAGGTGTGCTCTAAATTATGTCATAATTGATTTTATGAATTAAATTTTTAGAAATAGATGAAAAAAAAGGTCTAGAATGGAAGAAGACCATTGTATTGGCTAGTGTATAAAATATGGAAGCAAAATGAAGCTTGTAAAGGTGAGAAAATTATGAAAATAGTGGGTCACGTGACCAATTTTGGATCCTTTCAGGCTGTGTCATTTGACTGTGCGCAAAGGGACATGGGAAATGTAGTATGGCCGGAGTCTGGTCTCATCCATACACTACGAGAGAGGGAAGCTCCTCCTAAAAGCGTCAGGGAGGTACTAATGAATATCCTCCTATGAAAAAATTGAGGATATGGAGCTTTTATATTCCACATGGTAGCAGGCATGTTTTGGGAGTCTTTTCTAAGGAAACCCTATGTAGGGAACTTAGAAATTAAAGGGGAAAGCATAATTTTTATAAAAGATATGTAAAAAAAAGTCTATATTGGCAAGTAAATAGATGTGAATAATAAAAACAATAGTACAAATGATAAAAATATGAGGGAAATACATAATATAAACAGGTAATATAAACCTTAATATACATAATTAATTAAGAAAAACTTATCACATAGAGACTTATCAGAGATAGGTAAAGCACATTATTGAAGTTAGTAAAAAGGAGAGGCTATACATACATGTTGGTAAAAAATAGGCAGTTATAAGAAATGAAAAAGATCAAAATCAACATTAAGACCATCTGGCATAAGAGTTTTTAAAAAGAAAACCCAATACATTTCTTTTTTGCCTAGAATTTTCTTAAAATCACCTCTCCGATGAATTTTACATTTTTGTATACCTATACATTTTAAAAGTTTAGGGTTTTTATAATGTTGTAAAAAAGTGTTTAGATACGGAATGGTTGAGATAACCCTTAGTAATATTATGGTAGTGTTTGGCCAATCTTGTTTTTAGGCACCTAGATGTCATTCCTACATACAGACAGGAAGAAATGAAGAACAGATCCTGAGAGAGGGAGAGAAGAGGAATCGATTGGGGAAAGGTAAGTTTGGCATGACAGTGCCACTTTAATTAGAACAGCCAGAAATTCTCATACGCTAAACTTTAACATAAATAAAGATAACATTGGAACTTATATTATTATTAATTCATTGTTTATTAATTTAGAAAGTGTTACATTGAGATAACCACGTTGTCATTGTCTAATTGTAACACGATTTAAAAAATATATGAATGAATAATTAATACTGTAACAAAATGACCTGCTTTTACTGATAATATATCAACACCACATGTCATAAGCAATTAATCTAGCAAGACTCAAGTAAACCATATTTTTTAATGCCCTTCTACTACTTACTAACATAAGGGGGAAAAAATTATGAAAAATCATATCGTTATTAGCACATCATAGAAATGTGTATCCTTTGCAAGGAAATAATTAATTAAAAAGTTATTTATCTGGTGATAATGGGACTCATGACTACTTCGATAATCTATAGACATTCTTATATTTCAAATTATAAAAACAGAGGTGTGTTAAAACATATATATATAATATATATATATATATATATATATATATATATATATTTGTGCTCGGAATTTAAATACGTAATGGATAGTAACTGTGAGCAAAGTTGGTTGTGGTGTGCCGAAACCAACGTACGAGTGGGCCTGTAAATAAAAGAGGGCCCACCAAGGAGAATGTAATTATAACAGGCTGTAGGTGGGTGGGAACAATCAGCTGAAAGGCAGAGGTGAGTAGGGGCTGGGAGTTTAAGTAGGGGACTTACTCCTCCCACAAATTCAGGCCTCCACAAGTTCAGGCCTTTTAACTTGTGCTCGGAATTTAAATACGTAATGGATAGTAACTGTGAGCAAAGTTGGTTGTGGTGTGCCGAAACCAACGTACGAGTGGGCCTGTAAATAAAAGAGGGCAAAAAGATAAATTAGAGAAATACACACTTTATTGCATTTTTTACAAAACCAAGTTGCTGAAAGCTTGGCGAAGCTCTTTCTCCGGCTGTGGAATATATGCAGTATATATGGAGGATTTCCACCGCCCCAGTCTCTTGATGATATGGACCGGTGTGTTAGTGCTAGAGGCTGCTCCTATACGGAAGGAGTGCCTAGAGAATGCAATCGGGTTGTGTCCGAGCTTAGATAACAGAATTCTGATATGAACCATCAATTTTGCTGTGGTTAACGGGTGCCCTTGTAGTGTTAAGAGCGGAGAGTCCAGTAGGTGACCGTGCAGAGTTGACCGTAGGTGGTCTAGTACTTTTACCGGACACCAGGCATTATCAGTAGGGAAGAGAGGAATTATAGTAGGGTGTAGTGACCGGTTGGTTTTAGTTGTAGGGATCGAAAGTTGGTAGTGATCCTCTATTTTAGTGAGGTGTGATATTTTAAGTCTTAGCTTCGTATCTCCTTGACAAATTACGGTGAACTCTCTAGGTCTGAGAAAACCGTAGAAAGCGAGATATAAAGCAGATTTGATCACCGTATTTGTGCCGATGTCGAATGGGGCTGTGTCAAGGAGATTGCTAAGTGACCTGAAGATAGGCCCATCTATAGGTAATCTAATGGTAGAGAGTGGAGGTGAAACCTTTGATATTCCTTTCAAAACCTTTTTGACGGGGTATGAAGACAGGAAAGGTGTGTTGTTAGGAAAAAAAGGTGAGGCTGTGGTGCTGGACCCCCGTGAGATATAGTTTAATGGTGTTGTGAGATAGTTTAAGGTGTAGGTGGAAAAAAGAGGCAAAAGCCACCATGGTTTGAATAGAGAAGTCACCTTGTAAACCGAACTCTGCTGTGAATTTATTAAATATATTAAGAGCCCTATTGTAAGTGATAGCCGTGTTTGGTGATAATGCTTGGTGAGTGAGTGCTCTAGCGTGGTTCAAGAGTGTGCTTAATCCAGGATTAGATCGTGGAACCGTGGTGTCCTGGATGGTTGTAGGTGAGCCGTTGGGAGTGCCTGAGAAAATGCCTGAAATTGAGAACGAGAAAGAGCGTCAGCGGCCGTGTTGTGAATACCCGGGATGTGAAAACAAACTAAGTGAAACTGGCCGGATGCTGCCAACCAGGTCAGCTTGCGAATCAGCCGCATGATGGTCAGGGAAGATGATCGCCCTTTGTTCACGATTTCACAAGCTGCCGAGTTATCAGAGTAGCATTTGACTGCCTTGCCAGACCAGAGATGACCCCAGGTGTGTGCGGCCGCCACAATGGGATAAATTTCAAATAGTGCTGAGGTCTCTCTGAATCCTGGCAAGGCATCCGTATCAGTGGGCCAATGGCCCCTGAACCAGTGGTTCCCAAAAATGGCTGCAAAACCGGTATTGGCTGCTGCGTCTGTGTGGATGATGGGTGAAGAGGTGGAGAGAGGGGGAATAAACATGGAGATTCCATTCCAGTCCTTCAAAAACTTCCCCCAAGTCAGCCTTGGCGTGGGGGTCCAAAGAAACTGTGCCAGAGTCCGGAACTCTGTGCAGCAGGCAAAGGAGTCTGGATATGAAAGACCATCCCTGCGGAATGATGCGCATCGCAAAGTTCAGGGATCCGAGAAGGGACTGAAGTTATTTTCTAGTGCAAACATCATTCCGCAGGAACAAGTCATCTCCCCTCTCAAACGTGACAGTTTTTCGTGGGGGAGGCTAGCTCTGAGGTTAACCGAGTCCAGTTCTATCCCCAGAAAGGTCAATTTAGTTGTGGGGCCTATAGTTTTGGCTGTGGACAAAGGGACTCCAAGTGTGGAAAATAGTGCAGTAGTGCTTCTGATTGCTGTGGGTGAAGGTGACCCTGGCTCTATTAGTAAAAAGTCGTCGAGGTAGTGGATAACGGAGTGACACCTGGTGACGTTCAGAAGCAGCCAGCATAGTGACTCTGCGAAAATGTCGAACAGTTTGGGGCTGCTTCGAGAACCGAAAGTTAGTCGTGTAGAGAAGTAATATTTCCCTCGCCATTTAACACCGTGTAAGTGCCAGAGTGAGGGGTGCATGGGTAGTAATTTAAACGCGTTTGTGATGTCCGTTTTGCTAAGCCAGGGTCGATTACCAGATGATATGATGGACTGTATGGCGTCGTCGATGGTTACGTACTGAAGTGAGAATTTGTCTGCTGGAATGAGTGCGTTTATGCTTGGAACAAAAGAGGAGTGCGGTGCCGATAAATCAATAATTAGACTTTTTTTTTTTTTTAGAATATTTGTGAATAGCAATACCAATGGGGTTAGTGCGCCAGGAGGAGAATGGTGAAGAGGTGAAGGGGCCGATCATGAAACCGTTGGTGATTTCAGAGGCAATGAGAGTGTCTATGGAGACTGGGTCTAAACGTGCTGACTGGAGATTAGGGCATTCTAGTGTACCTGGGGGAAAGGCTACAATACCCGTGAGAAACCCTTTAGTGAACCCTGTGGTGAGATAATCCACCAGATGATTAAGCCTGGGATCCCTTGTCTTGAGCACCACAGAGATATCACCGCAATTGAATGCCTTGTTCTCAAGTACATCCTGTGAGGCTATGAGCAAGGACATCAGACACACATCCTTCCCGTCTAGGATATCTTTCCTGATAGAGTCAGGGACGGAGTGTGCTGGTGACTCAAATGGTGTAATGGCTGTGCCCAGTGCTGGAGGGGGGAGTATAGGAGGGCATGTTGGTATAGTAGGTACAGCCGTGAAAGCGACTGGGACTACCGTGGTAGTACCTGGGGAGGAGATGGCGCTTTCCACCTTAGATAGCCTGCTATTGAGGGTCTGTAGATTGGCCAAGATCTCTGCCAGGGTATCCTGGGTGGCCGTGCTGTTGCTTGGTGGTTGTCCTTGAGAGCTAGTCCCTGGCCTTGAAAGAGTTTGAAAAGGGTTTGAAAGAGTGAGTGATTCGCCTGGAGACCCGGGTCTGGTAGGCGTGAATGGAGTTTCTTCTGTCAATTCTTTGGTTGGAATAGGTTCTTGGGACATTCTAAAAGGAATGATTATGTGAAAGATATATTAGAAGGGGCATAAGGTAAGTAGGCGGGGTATGTGGGGTGGTGTATATGGAAGAACTGGACTGTAATGCTAGATGCCAAAGCGAAAAACTTAACTGTTGAATGTTTGGATAGGTGAGGCCCTGCTAATGCCAAGTGGCGGTGAGAGGCTCTACCTATGATTTGGCTTATGACGTAGTTGCCACAGACGTGGTGGCGGGATGTTGGCCTCTCGGTGACAGTAGAGAGAAATCAAAACGTGTGGCCGTGACAGGTGAGGCCCTGACTAGCGCCCTGTAGTAGGGCATGCGAGGCTTGTAACTATGATTTGGGCGTGGGGCCGTACCTCCGTGTTGAGGTGGGGGGGGATGGCAGGCCTCGCTGGGACGGTTTTCTGATAGGGTGCGCTAAGGCATTAGCCTAGACCCTGTAGCCAGTTCGATTGTATATTTAAGGATAAGGTGAGAGGACTGGAATGTTGTGTAGATACTAACCTTGACTTCTTGCGAATGGTATCTGGAACCTTCTGGTGGTAATAAGTGTGGTAAGTCTCGTCTTATGCTGTCCTTGAGGAAGAGTCCTGAGGCTTTAAGACAGATGTTGACGTATTTATGCGTATCGTGGTGGCGTATGATTTGAATTGGGAGTAGGTTGTTTGTTAGGGGCGCAACGTGAGATCCTGCATTGAGGGATCTGGAAGGTTTAAGTGTGTGACTGGGCTGAAATAGATATTTGTGAGAAGGCTGGATGAGGCCTTGGGGTGACGATTGGACGTATTTGCGTATAGACGTAAGTACCTGAAGGTATGGCTGAGTACCGGGTCAGGTTTTGGTGTTTTCCGGAGCCTGATGGCTGTATGACCGTATGTCTGAGTAGAAATAATAGTAAAGAATTAACGTACCGTGGGCGTAAGCCTGTGGAAAAGTAGTAATGAACTTGAGACCGTGATAGGTTTTATATGAGGTGTAGTAACAAACGAGTTGTGAACTATACCTTGGTTTGACATAAAGAAATTACGTTATGTGAAACGGTTTAACTGTGTAGAACCGGGGGAAGCCTAGAATAATACTGGAGCTAAGGGTTAACCGAAGAAAAATTCCATAGTTAACGACAGGTGTGGAGGTAAGTAATAAAACCCAATATGTAAACATTTTAGGCCTATGGCTTTATAATGCAAAGTGATAAAATACAATACCTGTTCCTGTAATAAAAGACCTTGAAATAAACAACTTTAGCGCAGAAAAAGCGAGAAACCGATGCAGTCTGTAAAGCCAAAAATATGTGACAGCGTGATTATATGGAAAATGAATAGTACAGACGTTTATGTGCCGGATATTGTGTTTATAAACAGTATTTATTAGTATATGTGACAAAATGAAGTGTTTAATAGGTAAATATGTGTTGTGGCAAGGTCAGAGAGGCTTTCTATGTTAGTAATAGATTGGAGTGCTCTCTATTCCCAGCATGATGGGGTTAATTGGTGGGAGTCACCCCTTGAATGTTATATACCAGGTGAATGTAATTAACCAGCACTAGGGTTTTAAAAGGTTAGCCTCTGAAGACATCAGAGAGTCTAACAGCTGGGAGAGAGGAGGCAGTTAAGCCTGAGACAAAGGTACTGTGTGAAACCTGCTTAAAGTGCTGTATTTCATTTTGTTTAAAACTGGGAACTAGATTAGCTGGCCAGTTGGATAGTTAGTAATACTGTTGTTTAGTAAGTCTCCAAGTTGGAGTAGGATTTATTTTCTTTTTGTTTTATTTTGTGGGAGAGCACAACCTTGTATATATTGTGGAAAGTGACAATAAACTGCAGTACTATTTTATCCTGACTGTTGCATTTGAAGTTTGTGACGAGCCTGGCCATCCTGCCACAGTGTATAGAAACCGTACGTTTATGATAGACGTGGATATTTTAAAAAGTAGTAAAACAAATTAACTGGTTAACATAGAAAGAAAAATCACAAGGCAGATTTTTAAACAAGCTAATTATATCCCCAAACGGACAAAAAAAGGTATCAGTAGCAATATGACCGAACAGGGAATATACGTAAAGAAAAGTAGAATTTGTGAAATAGAACTTAGTGCATACTGTAGCCTATTTGAATAAGAACTAGCCGAATATGGATTTAGAGCAAGGTGTTTGTGTTTTAATCGTACGAAATAGATTGGTCCTGGGTGACCAAACGGAAATAAGAGAATGCCCGTAATAATATTACTGTGTATATAAATAATAATAGATTAGGTAGTTTCCGTACGAATATGTAAAAGCAGTGATAAAGTGCCGAGCGTTCATCTGTTTTGGCGTGAACACTGAAATCGGTTAAAAAAGCGTGTATTTGTACGAATATGATAGAGGGAGCCTACCCCTACGTTTTTAGGCCCGAACGGCGGGAAATAGCGGGGCGCTATTTCCTACGCCTAACTTACGTGAACGTGCCGGTCTCGTGACCGGAAACCGGGTACCTTGACCGGGAACCGAGTGGAAGGCCTCAAACGGACGGAGGACTGGTCAGGACGTCTGACTGCTGGAAACAGGAAAAAATTCTGGAGGGAAGCTGGACAGGAAGTGCTGGTTGCTATGGGGACAAAACAATCAGCTGAAAGGCAGAGGTGAGTAGGGGCTGGGAGTTTAAGTAGGGGACTTACTCCTCCCACAAATTCAGGCCTCCACAAGTTCAGGCCTTTTAACATATAAAAATATATATATATATATATAAAAATACATAAAACCTTTTATATATGGACAAACAAATAAAAAGCAAAAGAAAGTTCCAATATATGTCCAAGTGTGAATCCAAATGTAAAAACTTGCTGGTAGATAAAACCTCAAAGAGTCAGGGTAGTTCCTCTGGAATGGGGTCAGATCAGAGTATTCTTGACAGCCATATATGCAACAAAAAGAGAGAACTAATGGTGCAGAAAATCCCAGAATCACCTAAAAGTAAATAAAACGTCCATGGTCATACTTACAATTGACAGAGCTTAACCTAGCTCTAGTCTAAATGGTGTACAGTGGTACAACCCACACTTATAGGATACATAAGATGGTGTAGTTAGACAGATGTATCATCGGTATTAAGATCATAAAAAATATAAAAGAGATAGCAATAGTGCTCACAGTATAAAAGGTACAAGGAGTATAAAATAATGAATTTGTACTCACATTTAATTGGGCAGACTAACTGCTCAATATGTAGGCGTAAGTGGTATGAATCCCCACCGTGGATTATTTTGGAGTAGTCCTCACTGGAACTTAAAATCGGATGCCAGGTAAAAAATAATAAAAAAGTAAAATGGCAGGGGCGGGGCCTGACCGGGGAGCTGATCAGACACGCTTTCTGTGAGCTCCCAGGCCTGAATTTGATTTTCGGCAGAAACAGTGGGAATACAACCTACTTCAGAACCCCAACTTACCCCACCTTGCTATATGGAGGCAGGGGTACTGGGGGACACCTCGCACGTTCAAAAGCCCGCTGGGAAACCGGACCGAAGGCTTGGGGCCTACAACATGCAGAGCAGGGGAGAGACGGCCGCTCTCCCGGCTCACCAAATCTTGCAGCACCCGCAGCATTGGGCTTCCCCCCCCCCCCCCTCAGGACCGGCGGGGGTTATCCCGGTCCATGTAATCGAGTACCACAAGCTTATACGGACCACAGACGATGGCAGCAGCCTAAATCGTATCCCCAACCAGCAAACAAGATGGAGACCGAAATGGCCGCCGCCACATGTGCTCGGGATGCAAAAGAACCTGACCTTGAGACCAGGCTGGACGAGCTGTTCGCCAGGTTCTGGAGGACAATAGCCTCCAGGGAGCAACAGACCAAAGCATACCATCCTGTCACAATCCTGCCGGTGATCCCCCAACAAACGGGCACACCGCCTCAAGCCAACAAAGCCCGTGGACGGCAACACCGAAAAGCCCGTAAGCCCAAGCGACTACCACTACCTATGACGGCGACCCGCCCGTACAAGGGCCTGGCAAAACTAAACCTACCTAAGAGGCATGAAAAGGCGATCCTGCTGCAGCGACACACTGTGCTAAACAGGGACCGGAAGGGCCCCAGGCAGACCACACCGCAACCCTTCTACCGACAACACTCAGAGGCAGACCCTCGCCCTGGCATACCTCAGAGGCGACACCACAGCCTGCGACACATCACCTCACGCAGACTCTCCCATGTTGGCGGATCCACCTCGCCGGAGTGGGGCTATGCCCGTACCAACGCAGAGACCCCCTGTATCGAACAAAGAGGCTGGATACACCATCACAACGATAAGATCCCTGCGACCAGACTGCACGCCCTGAGATCTGGAGTCGGCTAGGTGATTGCCTGACCTGGCTACCGGAGCCCGACACCTGCGTCAGGTTCCATGGGAACATATGTGAACTTTCCCAGCACCGCGGACATATCTAACCACAGACAGTAGAGGACTCTATTCATGATGAGTGTAAATATGTCCCTTAATTTTTTGCGAGTTGCATTTAATGTGTTATTTAATTTTCTTTTGCTCTATACATGATTGTTTGCTGCTCCGGCATCCAAAGCAATATGTACTAGATTAGCCACATAGACAGTTCTGAACACCATCAAATGTTTAACTAACTCAGTAAATGTTAACGCAATCATAGGTGACCAATATGTTCATAACCATGCAAATATATTATTAAATATCAATGTTAAGTTACTGTTATCCTACTAAAAATGTGCCGAGTTTCATACTGCTCCTACTGTTACGCTGGAAAAACAGCTTGAGGACTGCTATTGGGGCACCACGAGCTTGTATGTCTTTATTAATATGCACTATATGCCTGAATTGTTAATCTTGTTAATTGCCAGATTGCTTAAAACAGGCACAGCTCCAATCTTATACATGTCTCAGGGACATATGGATCGACGAAACGCTATGCATGACTTTAATTAACTCTATTGTCTCACGTAATATATCCGCACACAAGCTATTAGAAATAGAATTGACCTCTCATGTTAATATAAAATTTTGCAAGTACTGCCATGTACTCCGTTGTTATACCTGTCATTGCAAAGTTTGTGGAATGCCTGTCATTGCAAAGTTTGTGGAATGCCGTTGGGGTACCACATACGCGTTGTTATATCTTTATGCACAACAAAAATAAAGAATTAAAAAAAAAAAAGTAAAATGGCACACTCACAGTGGAAAGAGGCCAAAATACCTTTATTAAAATACAATGTAAAACAAACAGTTAAAATATCCACAACGTGTTTGACCAAAGTGGCTTTCTCAAGTGGAGGTAGAAAAATCATACCTGCCGCGCTTAGGTTTCTATATAGAGTAAAGGTGTGCTCTAAATTATGTCATAATTGATTTTATGAATTAAATTTTTAGAAATAGATGAAAAAAAAGGTCTAGAATGGAAGAAGACCATTGTATTGGCTAGTGTATAAAATATGGAAGCAAAATGAAGCTTGTAAAGGTGAGAAAATTATGAAAATAGTGGGTCACGTGACCAATTTTGGATCCTTTCAGGCTGTGTCACTTGACTGTGCGCAAAGGGACATGGGAAATGTAGTATGGCCAGAGTCTGGTCTCATCCATACACTACAAGAGAGAGGGAAGCTCCTCCTAAAAGCGTCAGGGAGGTACTAATGAATATCCTCCTATGAAAAAATTGAGGATATGGAGCTTTTATATTCCACATGGTAGCAGGCATGTTTGGGGAGTCTTTTCTAAGGAAACCCTATGTAGGGAACTTAGAAATTAAAGGGGAAAGCATAATTTTTATAAAAGATATGTAAAAAAAAGTCTATATTGGCAAGTAAATAGATGTGAATAATAAAAACAATAGTACAAATGATAAAAATATGAGGGAAATACATAATATAAACAGGTAATATAAACCTTAATATACATAATTAATTAAGAAAAACTTATCACATAGAGACTTATCAGAGATAGGTAAAGCACATTATTGAAGTTAGTAAAAAGGAGAGGCTATACATACATGTTGGTAAAAAATAGGCAGTTATAAGAAATGAAAAAGATCAAAATCAACATTAAGACCATCTGGCATAAGAGTTTTTAAAAAGAAAACCCAATACATTTCTTTTTTGCCTAGAATTTTCTTAAAATCACCTCTCCGATGAATTTTACATTTTTGTATACCTATACATTTTAAAAGTTTAGGGTTTTTATAATGTTGTAAAAAAGTGTTTAGATACGGAATGGTTGAGATAACCCTTAGTAATATTATGGTAGTGTTTGGCCAATCTTGTTTTTAGGCACCTAGATGTCATTCCTACATACAGACAGGAAGAAATGAAGAACAGATCCTGAGAGAGGGAGAGAAGAGGAATCGATTGGGGAAAGGTAAGTTTGGCATGACAGTGCCACTTTAATTAGAACAGCCAGAAATTCTCATACGCTAAACTTTAACATAAATAAAGATAACATTGGAACTTATATTATTATTAATTCATTGTTTATTAATTTAGAAAGTGTTACATTGAGATAACCACGTTGTCATTGTCTAATTGTAACACGATTTAAAAAATATATGAATGAATAATTAATACTGTAACAAAATGACCTGCTTTTACTGATAATATATCAACACCACATGTCATAAGCAATTAATCTAGCAAGACTCAAGTAAACCATATTTTTTAATGCCCTTCTACTACTTACTAACATAAGGGGGAAAAAATTATGAAAAATCATATCGTTATTAGCACATCATAGAAATGTGTATCCTTTGCAAGGAAATAATTAATTAAAAAGTTATTTATCTGGTGATAATGGGACTCATGACTACTTCGATAATCTATAGACATTCTTATATTTCAAATTATAAAAACAGAGGTGTGTTAAAACATATATATATAATATATATATATATATATATATATATATATATATATATTTGTGCTCGGAATTTAAATACGTAATGGATAGTAACTGTGAGCAAAGTTGGTTGTGGTGTGCCGAAACCAACGTACGAGTGGGCCTGTAAATAAAAGAGGGCCCACCAAGGAGAATGTAATTATAACATAGTGTAGGTGGGTGGGAACAATCAGCTGAAAGGCAGAGGTGAGTAGGGGCTGGGAGTTTAAGTAGGGGACTTACTCCTCCCACAAATTCAGGCCTCCACAAGTTCAGGCCTTTTAACTTGTGCTCGGAATTTAAATACGTAATGGATAGTAACTGTGAGCAAAGTTGGTTGTGGTGTGCCGAAACCAACGTACGAGTGGGCCTGTAAATAAAAGAGGGCAAAAAGATAAATTAGAGAAATACACACTTTATTGCATTTTTTACAAAACCAAGTTGCTGAAAGCTTGGCGAAGCTCTTTCTCCGGCTGTGGAATATATGCAGTATATATGGAGGATTTCCACCGCCCCAGTCTCTTGATGATATGGACCGGTGTGTTAGTGCTAGAGGCTGCTCCTATACGGAAGGAGTGCCTAGAGAATGCAATCGGGTTGTGTCCGAGCTTAGATAACAGAATTCTGATATGAACCATCAATTTTGCTGTGGTTAACGGGTGCCCTTGTAGTGTTAAGAGCGGAGAGTCCAGTAGGTGACCGTGCAGAGTTGACCGTAGGTGGTCTAGTACTTTTACCGGACACCAGGCATTATCAGTAGGGAAGAGAGGAATTATAGTAGGGTGTAGTGACCGGTTGGTTTTAGTTGTAGGGATCGAAAGTTGGTAGTGATCCTCTATTTTAGTGAGGTGTGATATTTTAAGTCTTAGCTTCGTATCTCCTTGACAAATTACGGTGAACTCTCTAGGTCTGAGAAAACCGTAGAAAGCGAGATATAAAGCAGATTTGATCACCGTATTTGTGCCGATGTCGAATGGGGCTGTGTCAAGGAGATTGCTAAGTGACCTGAAGATAGGCCCATCTATAGGTAATCTAATGGTAGAGAGTGGAGGTGAAACCTTTGATATTCCTTTCAAAACCTTTTTGACGGGGTATGAAGACAGGAAAGGTGTGTTGTTAGGAAAAAAAGGTGAGGCTGTGGTGCTGGACCCCCGTGAGATATAGTTTAATGGTGTTGTGAGATAGTTTAAGGTGTAGGTGGAAAAAAGAGGCAAAAGCCACCATGGTTTGAATAGAGAAGTCACCTTGTAAACCGAACTCTGCTGTGAATTTATTAAATATATTAAGAGCCCTATTGTAAGTGATAGCCGTGTTTGGTGATAATGCTTGGTGAGTGAGTGCTCTAGCGTGGTTCAAGAGTGTGCTTAATCCAGGATTAGATCGTGGAACCGTGGTGTCCTGGATGGTTGTAGGTGAGCCGTTGGGAGTGCCTGAGAAAATGCCTGAAATTGAGAACGAGAAAGAGCGTCAGCGGCCGTGTTGTGAATACCCGGGATGTGAAAACAAACTAAGTGAAACTGGCCGGATGCTGCCAACCAGGTCAGCTTGCGAATCAGCCGCATGATGGTCAGGGAAGATGATCGCCCTTTGTTCACGATTTCACAAGCTGCCGAGTTATCAGAGTAGCATTTGACTGCCTTGCCAGACCAGAGATGACCCCAGGTGTGTGCGGCCGCCACAATGGGATAAATTTCAAATAGTGCTGAGGTCTCTCTGAATCCTGGCAAGGCATCCGTATCAGTGGGCCAATGGCCCCTGAACCAGTGGTTCCCAAAAATGGCTGCAAAACCGGTATTGGCTGCTGCGTCTGTGTGGATGATGGGTGAAGAGGTGGAGAGAGGGGGAATAAACATGGAGATTCCATTCCAGTCCTTCAAAAACTTCCCCCAAGTCAGCCTTGGCGTGGGGGTCCAAAGAAACTGTGCCAGAGTCCGGAACTCCGTGCAGCAGGCAAAGGAGTCTGGATATGAAAGACCATCCCTGCGGAATGATGCGCATCGCAAAGTTCAGGGATCCGAGAAGGGACTGAAGTTATTTTCTAGTGCAAACATCATTCCGCAGGAACAAGTCATCTCCCCTCTCAAACGTGACAGTTTTTCGTGGGGGAGGCTAGCTCTGAGGTTAACCGAGTCCAGTTCTATCCCCAGAAAGGTCAATTTAGTTGTGGGGCCTATAGTTTTGGCTGTGGACAAAGGGACTCCAAGTGTGGAAAATAGTGCAGTAGTGCTTCTGATTGCTGTGGGTGAAGGTGACCCTGGCTCTATTAGTAAAAAGTCGTCGAGGTAGTGGATAACGGAGTGACACCTGGTGACGTTCAGAAGCAGCCAGCATAGTGACTCTGCGAAAATGTCGAACAGTTTGGGGCTGCTTCGAGAACCGAAAGTGAGTCGTGTAGAGAAGTAATATTTCCCTCGCCATTTAACACCGTGTAAGTGCCAGAGTGAGGGGTGCATGGGTAGTAATTTAAACGCGTTTGTGATGTCCGTTTTGCTAAGCCAGGGTCGATTACCAGATGATATGATGGACTGTATGGCGTCGTCGATGGTTACGTACTGAAGTGAGAATTTGTCTGCTGGAATGAGTGCGTTTATGCTTGGAACAAAAGAGGAGTGCGGTGCCGATAAATCAATAATTAGACTTTTTTTTTAGAATATTTGTGAATAGCAATACCAATGGGGTTAGTGCGCCAGGAGGAGAATGGTGAAGAGGTGAAGGGGCCGATCATGAAACCGTTGGTGATTTCAGAGGCAATGAGAGTGTCTATGGAGACTGGGTCTAAACGTGCTGACTGGAGATTAGGGCATTCTAGTGTACCTGGGGGAAAGGCTACAATACCCGTGAGAAACCCTTTAGTGAACCCTGTGGTGAGATAATCCACCAGATGATTAAGCCTGGGATCCCTTGTCTTGAGCACCACAGAGATATCACCGCAATTGAATGCCTTGTTCTCAAGTACATCCTGTGAGGCTATGAGCAAGGACATCAGACACACATCCTTCCCGTCTAGGATATCTTTCCTGATAGAGTCAGGGACGGAGTGTGCTGGTGACTCAAATGGTGTAATGGCTGTGCCCAGTGCTGGAGGGGGGAGTATAGGAGGGCATGTTGGTATAGTAGGTACAGCCGTGAAAGCGACTGGGACTACCGTGGTAGTACCTGGGGAGGAGATGGCGCTTTCCACCTTAGATAGCCTGCTATTGAGGGTCTGTAGATTGGCCAAGATCTCTGCCAGGGTATCCTGGGTGGCCGTGCTGTTGCTTGGTGGTTGTCCTTGAGAGCTAGTCCCTGGCCTTGAAAGAGTTTGAAAAGGGTTTGAAAGAGTGAGTGATTCGCCTGGAGACCCGGGTCTGGTAGGCGTGAATGGAGTTTCTTCTGTCAATTCTTTGGTTGGAATAGGTTCTTGGGACATTCTAAAAGGAATGATTATGTGAAAGATATATTAGAAGGGGCATAAGGTAAGTAGGCGGGGTATGTGGGGTGGTGTATATGGAAGAACTGGACTGTAATGCTAGATGCCAAAGCGAAAAACTTAACTGTTGAATGTTTGGATAGGTGAGGCCCTGCTAATGCCAAGTGGCGGTGAGAGGCTCTACCTATGATTTGGCTTATGACGTAGTTGCCACAGACGTGGTGGCGGGATGTTGGCCTCTCGGTGACAGTAGAGAGAAATCAAAACGTGTGGCCGTGACAGGTGAGGCCCTGACTAGCGCCCTGTAGTAGGGCATGCGAGGCTTGTAACTATGATTTGGGCGTGGGGCCGTACCTCCGTGTTGAGGTGGGGGGGGATGGCAGGCCTCGCTGGGACGGTTTTCTGATAGGGTGCGCTAAGGCATTAGCCTAGACCCTGTAGCCAGTTCGATTGTATATTTAAGGATAAGGTGAGAGGACTGGAATGTTGTGTAGATACTAACCTTGACTTCTTGCGAATGGTATCTGGAACCTTCTGGTGGTAATAAGTGTGGTAAGTCTCGTCTTATGCTGTCCTTGAGGAAGAGTCCTGAGGCTTTAAGACAGATGTTGACATATTTATGCGTATCGTGGTGGCGTATGATTTGAATTGGGAGTAGGTTGTTTGTTAGGGGCGCAACGTGAGATCCTGCATTGAGGGATCTGGAAGGTTTAAGTGTGTGACTGGGCTGAAATAGATATTTGTGAGAAGGCTGGATGAGGCCTTGGGGTGACGATTGGACGTATTTGCGTATAGACGTAAGTACCTGAAGGTATGGCTGAGTACCGGGTCAGGTTTTGGTGTTTTCCGGAGCCTGATGGCTGTATGACCGTATGTCTGAGTAGAAATAATAGTAAAGAATTAACGTACCGTGGGCGTAAGCCTGTGGAAAAGTAGTAATGAACTTGAGACCGTGATAGGTTTTATATGAGGTGTAGTAACAAACGAGTTGTGAACTATACCTTGGTTTGACATAAAGAAATTACGTTATGTGAAACGGTTTAACTGTGTAGAACCGGGGGAAGCCTAGAATAATACTGGAGCTAAGGGTTAACCGAAGAAAAATTCCATAGTTAACGACAGGTGTGGAGGTAAGTAATAAAACCCAATATGTAAACATTTTAGGCCTATGGCTTTATAATGCAAAGTGATAAAATACAATACCTGTTCCTGTAATAAAAGACCTTGAAATAAACAACTTTAGCGCAGAAAAAGCGAGAAACCGATGCAGTCTGTAAAGCCAAAAATATGTGACAGCGTGATTATATGGAAAATGAATAGTACAGACGTTTATGTGCCGGATATTGTGTTTATAAACAGTATTTATTAGTATATGTGACAAAATGAAGTGTTTAATAGGTAAATATGTGTTGTGGCAAGGTCAGAGAGGCTTTCTATGTTAGTAATAGATTGGAGTGCTCTCTATTCCCAGCATGATGGGGTTAATTGGTGGGAGTCACCCCTTGAATGTTATATACCAGGTGAATGTAATTAACCAGCACTAGGGTTTTAAAAGGTTAGCCTCTGAAGACATCAGAGAGTCTAACAGCTGGGAGAGAGGAGGCAGTTAAGCCTGAGACAAAGGTACTGTGTGAAACCTGCTTAAAGTGCTGTATTTCATTTTGTTTAAAACTGGGAACTAGATTAGCTGGCCAGTTGGATAGTTAGTAATACTGTTGTTTAGTAAGTCTCCAAGTTGGAGTAGGATTTATTTTCTTTTTGTTTTATTTTGTGGGAGAGCACAACCTTGTATATATTGTGGAAAGTGACAATAAACTGCAGTACTATTTTATCCTGACTGTTGCATTTGAAGTTTGTGACGAGCCTGGCCATCCTGCCACAGTGTATAGAAACCGTACGTTTATGATAGACGTGGATATTTTAAAAAGTAGTAAAACAAATTAACTGGTTAACATAGAAAGAAAAATCACAAGGCAGATTTTTAAACAAGCTAATTATATCCCCAAACTGACAAAAAAAGGTATCAGTAGCAATATGACCGAACAGGGAATATACGTAAAGAAAAGTAGAATTTGTGAAATAGAACTTAGTGCATACTGTAGCCTATTTGAATAAGAACTAGCCGAATATGGATTTAGAGCAAGGTGTTTGTGTTTTAATCGTACGAAATAGATTGGTCCTGGGTGACCAAACGGAAATAAGAGAATGCCCGTAATAATATTACTGTGTATATAAATAATAATAGATTAGGTAGTTTCCGTACGAATATGTAAAAGCAGTGATAAAGTGCCGAGCGTTCATCTGTTTTGGCGTGAACACTGAAATCGGTTAAAAAAGCGTGTATTTGTACGAATATGATAGAGGGAGCCTACCCCTACGTTTTTAGGCCCGAACGGCGGGAAATAGCGGGGCGCTATTTCCTACGCCTAACTTACGTGAACGTGCCGGTCTCGTGACCGGAAACCGGGTACCTTGACCGGGAACCGAGTGGAAGGCCTCAAACGGACGGAGGACTGGTCAGGACGTCTGACTGCTGGAAACAGGAAAAAATTCTGGAGGGAAGCTGGACAGGAAGTGCTGGTTGCTATGGGGACAAAACAATCAGCTGAAAGGCAGAGGTGAGTAGGGGCTGGGAGTTTAAGTAGGGGACTTACTCCTCCCACAAATTCAGGCCTCCACAAGTTCAGGCCTTTTAACATATAAAAATATATATATATATATATAAAAATACATAAAACCTTTTATATATGGACAAACAAATAAAAAGCAAAAGAAAGTTCCAATATATGTCCAAGTGTGAATCCAAATGTAAAAACTTGCTGGTAGATAAAACCTCAAAGAGTCAGGGTAGTTCCTCTGGAATGGGGTCAGATCAGAGTATTCTTGACAGCCATATATGCAACAAAAAGAGAGAACTAATGGTGCAGAAAATCCCAGAATCACCTAAAAGTAAATAAAACGTCCATGGTCATACTTACAATTGACAGAGCTTAACCTAGCTCTAGTCTAAATGGTGTACAGTGGTACAACCCACACTTATAGGATACATAAGATGGTGTAGTTAGACAGATGTATCATCGGTATTAAGATCATAAAAAATATAAAAGAGATAGCAATAGTGCTCACAGTATAAAAGGTACAAGGAGTATAAAATAATGAATTTGTACTCACATTTAATTGGGCAGACTAACTGCTCAATATGTAGGCGTAAGTGGTATGAATCCCCACCGTGGATTATTTTGGAGTAGTCCTCACTGGAACTTAAAATCGGATGCCAGGTAAAAAATAATAAAAAAGTAAAATGGCAGGGGCGGGGCCTGACCGGGGAGCTGATCAGACACGCTTTCTGTGAGCTCCCAGGCCTGAATTTGATTTTCGGCAGAAACAGTGGGAATACAACCTACTTCAGAACCCCAACTTACCCCACCTTGCTATATGGAGGCAGGGGTACTGGGGGACACCTCGCACGTTCAAAAGCCCGCTGGGAAACCGGACCGAAGGCTTGGGGCCTACAACATGCAGAGCAGGGGAGAGACGGCCGCTCTCCCGGCTCACCAAATCTTGCAGCACCCGCAGCATTGGGCTTCCCCCCCCCCCCTCAGGACCGGCGGGGGTTATCCCGGTCCATGTAATCGAGTACCACAAGCTTATACGGACCACAGACGATGGCAGCAGCCTAAATCGTATCCCCAACCAGCAAACAAGATGGAGACCGAAATGGCCGCCGCCACATGTGCTCGGGATGCAAAAGAACCTGACCTTGAGACCAGGCTGGACGAGCTGTTCGCCAGGTTCTGGAGGACAATAGCCTCCAGGGAGCAACAGACCAAAGCATACCATCCTGTCACAATCCTGCCGGTGATCCCCCAACAAACGGGCACACCGCCTCAAGCCAACAAAGCCCGTGGACGGCAACACCGAAAAGCCCGTAAGCCCAAGCGACTACCACTACCTATGACGGCGACCCGCCCGTACAAGGGCCTGGCAAAACTAAACCTACCTAAGAGGCATGAAAAGGCGATCCTGCTGCAGCGACACACTGTGCTAAACAGGGACCGGAAGGGCCCCAGGCAGACCACACCGCAACCCTTCTACCGACAACACTCAGAGGCAGACCCTCGCCCTGGCATACCTCAGAGGCGACACCACAGCCTGCGACACATCACCTCACGCAGACTCTCCCATGTTGGCGGATCCACCTCGCCGGAGTGGGGCTATGCCCGTACCAACGCAGAGACCCCCTGTATCGAACAAAGAGGCTGGATACACCATCACAACGATAAGATCCCTGCGACCAGACTGCACGCCCTGAGATCTGGAGTCGGCTAGGTGATTGCCTGACCTGGCTACCGGAGCCCGACACCTGCGTCAGGTTCCATGGGAACATATGTGAACTTTCCCAGCACCGCGGACATATCTAACCACAGACAGTAGAGGACTCTATTCATGATGAGTGTAAATATGTCCCTTAATTTTTTGCGAGTTGCATTTAATGTGTTATTTAATTTTCTTTTGCTCTATACATGATTGTTTGCTGCTCCGGCATCCAAAGCAATATGTACTAGATTAGCCATATAGACAGTTCTGAACACCATCAAATGTTTAACTAACTCAGTAAATGTTAACGCAATCATAGGTGACCAATATGTTCATAACCATGCAAAAAGCGCAGTCTTATTAAATATATTATTAAATATCAATGTTAAGTTACTGTTATCCTACTAAAAATGTGCCGAGTTTCATACTGCTCCTACTGTTACGCTGGAAAAACAGCTTGAGGACTGCTATTGGGGCACCACGAGCTTGTATGTCTTTATTAATATGCACTATATGCCTGAATTGTTAATCTTGTTAATTGCCAGATTGCTTAAAACAGGCACAGCTCCAATCTTATACATGTCTCAGGGACATATGGATCGACGAAACGCTATGCATGACTTTAATTAACTCTATTGTCTCACGTAATATATCCGCACACAAGCTATTAGAAATAGAATTGACCTCTCATGTTAATATAAAATTTTGCAAGTACTGCCATGTACTCCGTTGTTATACCTGTCATTGCAAAGTTTGTGGAATGCCTGTCATTGCAAAGTTTGTGGAATGCCGTTGGGGTACCACATACGCGTTGTTATATCTTTATGCACAACAAAAATAAAGAATTAAAAAAAAAAAAGTAAAATGGCACACTCACAGTGGAAAGAGGCCAAAATACCTTTATTAAAATACAATGTAAAACAAACAGTTAAAATATCCACAACGTGTTTGACCAAAGTGGCTTTCTCAAGTGGAGGTAGAAAAATCATACCTGCCGCGCTTAGGTTTCTATATAGAGTAAAGGTGTGCTCTAAATTATGTCATAATTGATTTTATGAATTAAATTTTTAGAAATAGATGAAAAAAAAGGTCTAGAATGGAAGAAGACCATTGTATTGGCTAGTGTATAAAATATGGAAGCAAAATGAAGCTTGTAAAGGTGAGAAAATTATGAAAATAGTGGGTCACGTGACCAATTTTGGATCCTTTCAGGCTGTGTCACTTGACTGTGCGCAAAGGGACATGGGAAATGTAGTATGGCCGGAGTCTGGTCTCATCCATACACTACAAGAGAGAGGGAAGCTCCTCCTAAAAGCGTCAGGGAGGTACTAATGAATATCCTCCTATGAAAAAATTGAGGATATGGAGCTTTTATATTCCACATGGTAGCAGGCATGTTTTGGGAGTCTTTTCTAAGGAAACCCTATGTAGGGAACTTAGAAATTAAAGGGGAAAGCATAATTTTTATAAAAGATATGTAAAAAAAAGTCTATATTGGCAAGTAAATAGATGTGAATAATAAAAACAATAGTACAAATGATAAAAATATGAGGGAAATACATAATATAAACAGGTAATATAAACCTTAATATACATAATTAATTAAGAAAAACTTATCACATAGAGACTTATCAGAGATAGGTAAAGCACATTATTGAAGTTAGTAAAAAGGAGAGGCTATACATACATGTTGGTAAAAAATAGGCAGTTATAAGAAATGAAAAAGATCAAAATCAACATTAAGACCATCTGGCATAAGAGTTTTTAAAAAGAAAACCCAATACATTTCTTTTTTGCCTAGAATTTTCTTAAAATCACCTCTCCGATGAATTTTACATTTTTGTATACCTATACATTTTAAAAGTTTAGGGTTTTTATAATGTTGTAAAAAAGTGTTTAGATACGGAATGGTTGAGATAACCCTTAGTAATATTATGGTAGTGTTTGGCCAATCTTGTTTTTAGGCACCTAGATGTCATTCCTACATACAGACAGGAAGAAATGAAGAACAGATCCTGAGAGAGGGAGAGAAGAGGAATCGATTGGGGAAAGGTAAGTTTGGCATGACAGTGCCACTTTAATTAGAACAGCCAGAAATTCTCATACGCTAAACTTTAACATAAATAAAGATAACATTGGAACTTATATTATTATTAATTCATTGTTTATTAATTTAGAAAGTGTTACATTGAGATAACCACGTTGTCATTGTCTAATTGTAACACGATTTAAAAAATATATGAATGAATAATTAATACTGTAACAAAATGACCTGCTTTTACTGATAATATATCAACACCACATGTCATAAGCAATTAATCTAGCAAGACTCAAGTAAACCATATTTTTTAATGCCCTTCTACTACTTACTAACATAAGGGGGAAAAAATTATGAAAAATCATATCGTTATTAGCACATCATAGAAATGTGTATCCTTTGCAAGGAAATAATTAATTAAAAAGTTATTTATCTGGTGATAATGGGACTCATGACTACTTCGATAATCTATAGACATTCTTATATTTCAAATTATAAAAACAGAGGTGTGTTAAAACATATATATATAATATATATATATATATATATATATATATTTGTGCTCGGAATTTAAATACGTAATGGATAGTAACTGTGAGCAAAGTTGGTTGTGGTGTGCCGAAACCAACGTACGAGTGGGCCTGTAAATAAAAGAGGGCCCACCAAGGAGAATGTAATTATAACAGGGTGTAGGTGGGTGGGAACAATCAGCTGAAAGGCAGAGGTGAGTAGGGGCTGGGAGTTTAAGTAGGGGACTTACTCCTCCCACAAATTCAGGCCTCCACAAGTTCAGGCCTTTTAACTTGTGCTCGGAATTTAAATACGTAATGGATAGTAACTGTGAGCAAAGTTGGTTGTGGTGTGCCGAAACCAACGTACGAGTGGGCCTGTAAATAAAAGAGGGCAAAAAGATAAATTAGAGAAATACACACTTTATTGCATTTTTTACAAAACCAAGTTGCTGAAAGCTTGGCGAAGCTCTTTCTCCGGCTGTGGAATATATGCAGTATATATGGAGGATTTCCACCGCCCCAGTCTCTTGATGATATGGACCGGTGTGTTAGTGCTAGAGGCTGCTCCTATACGGAAGGAGTGCCTAGAGAATGCAATCGGGTTGTGTCCGAGCTTAGATAACAGAATTCTGATATGAACCATCAATTTTGCTGTGGTTAACGGGTGCCCTTGTAGTGTTAAGAGCGGAGAGTCCAGTAGGTGACCGTGCAGAGTTGACCGTAGGTGGTCTAGTACTTTTACCGGACACCAGGCATTATCAGTAGGGAAGAGAGGAATTATAGTAGGGTGTAGTGACCGGTTGGTTTTAGTTGTAGGGATCGAAAGTTGGTAGTGATCCTCTATTTTAGTGAGGTGTGATATTTTAAGTCTTAGCTTCGTATCTCCTTGACAAATTACGGTGAACTCTCTAGGTCTGAGAAAACCGTAGAAAGCGAGATATAAAGCAGATTTGATCACCGTATTTGTGCCGATGTCGAATGGGGCTGTGTCAAGGAGATTGCTAAGTGACCTGAAGATAGGCCCATCTATAGGTAATCTAATGGTAGAGAGTGGAGGTGAAACCTTTGATATTCCTTTCAAAACCTTTTTGACGGGGTATGAAGACAGGAAAGGTGTGTTGTTAGGAAAAAAAGGTGAGGCTGTGGTGCTGGACCCCCGTGAGATATAGTTTAATGGTGTTGTGAGATAGTTTAAGGTGTAGGTGGAAAAAAGAGGCAAAAGCCACCATGGTTTGAATAGAGAAGTCACCTTGTAAACCGAACTCTGCTGTGAATTTATTAAATATATTAAGAGCCCTATTGTAAGTGATAGCCGTGTTTGGTGATAATGCTTGGTGAGTGAGTGCTCTAGCGTGGTTCAAGAGTGTGCTTAATCCAGGATTAGATCGTGGAACCGTGGTGTCCTGGATGGTTGTAGGTGAGCTGTTGGGAGTGCCTGAGAAAATGCCTGAAATTGAGAACGAGAAAGAGCGTCAGCGGCCGTGTTGTGAATACCCGGGATGTGAAAACAAACTAAGTGAAACTGGCCGGATGCTGCCAACCAGGTCAGCTTGCGAATCAGCCGCATGATGGTCAGGGAAGATGATCGCCCTTTGTTCACGATTTCACAAGCTGCCGAGTTATCAGAGTAGCATTTGACTGCCTTGCCAGACCAGAGATGACCCCAGGTGTGTGCGGCCGCCACAATGGGATAAATTTCAAATAGTGCTGAGGTCTCTCTGAATCCTGGCAAGGCATCCGTATCAGTGGGCCAATGGCCCCTGAACCAGTGGTTCCCAAAAATGGCTGCAAAACCGGTATTGGCTGCTGCGTCTGTGTGGATGATGGGTGAAGAGGTGGAGAGAGGGGGAATAAACATGGAGATTCCATTCCAGTCCTTCAAAAACTTCCCCCAAGTCAGCCTTGGCGTGGGGGTCCAAAGAAACTGTGCCAGAGTCCGGAACTCCGTGCAGCAGGCAAAGGAGTCTGGATATGAAAGACCATCCCTGCGGAATGATGCGCATCGCAAAGTTCAGGGATCCGAGAAGGGACTGAAGTTATTTTCTAGTGCAAACATCATTCCGCAGGAACAAGTCATCTCCCCTCTCAAACGTGACAGTTTTTCGTGGGGGAGGCTAGCTCTGAGGTTAACCGAGTCCAGTTCTATCCCCAGAAAGGTCAATTTAGTTGTGGGGCCTATAGTTTTGGCTGTGGACAAAGGGACTCCAAGTGTGGAAAATAGTGCAGTAGTGCTTCTGATTGCTGTGGGTGAAGGTGACCCTGGCTCTATTAGTAAAAAGTCGTCGAGGTAGTGGATAACGGAGTGACACCTGGTGACGTTCAGAAGCAGCCAGCATAGTGACTCTGCGAAAATGTCGAACAGTTTGGGGCTGCTTCGAGAACCGAAAGTGAGTCGTGTAGAGAAGTAATATTTCCCTCGCCATTTAACACCGTGTAAGTGCCAGAGTGAGGGGTGCATGGGTAGTAATTTAAACGCGTTTGTGATGTCCGTTTTGCTAAGCCAGGGTCGATTACCAGATGATATGATGGACTGTATGGCGTCGTCGATGGTTACGTACTGAAGTGAGAATTTGTCTGCTGGAATGAGTGCGTTTATGCTTGGAACAAAAGAGGAGTGCGGTGCCGATAAATCAATAATTAGACTTTTTTTTTTTTTAGAATATTTGTGAATAGCAATACCAATGGGGTTAGTGCGCCAGGAGGAGAATGGTGAAGAGGTGAAGGGGCCGATCATGAAACCGTTGGTGATTTCATAGGCAATGAGAGTGTCTATGGAGACTGGGTCTAAACGTGCTGACTGGAGATTAGGGCATTCTAGTGTACCTGGGGGAAAGGCTACAATACCCGTGAGAAACCCTTTAGTGAACCCTGTGGTGAGATAATCCACCAGATGATTAAGCCTGGGATCCCTTGTCTTGAGCACCACAGAGATATCACCGCAATTGAATGCCTTGTTCTCAAGTACATCCTGTGAGGCTATGAGCAAGGACATCAGACACACATCCTTCCCGTCTAGGATATCTTTCCTGATAGAGTCAGGGACGGAGTGTGCTGGTGACTCAAATGGTGTAATGGCTGTGCCCAGTGCTGGAGGGGGGAGTATAGGAGGGCATGTTGGTATAGTAGGTACAGCCGTGAAAGCGACTGGGACTACCGTGGTAGTACCTGGGGAGGAGATGGCGCTTTCCACCTTAGATAGCCTGCTATTGAGGGTCTGTAGATTGGCCAAGATCTCTGCCAGGGTATCCTGGGTGGCCGTGCTGTTGCTTGGTGGTTGTCCTTGAGAGCTAGTCCCTGGCCTTGAAAGAGTTTGAAAAGGGTTTGAAAGAGTGAGTGATTCGCCTGGAGACCCGGGTCTGGTAGGCGTGAATGGAGTTTCTTCTGTCAATTCTTTGGTTGGAATAGGTTCTTGGGACATTCTAAAAGGAATGATTATGTGAAAGATATATTAGAAGGGGCATAAGGTAAGTAGGCGGGGTATGTGGGGTGGTGTATATGGAAGAACTGGACTGTAATGCTAGATGCCAAAGCGAAAAACTTAACTGTTGAATGTTTGGATAGGTGAGGCCCTGCTAATGCCAAGTGGCGGTGAGAGGCTCTACCTATGATTTGGCTTATGACGTAGTTGCCACAGACGTGGTGGCGGGATGTTGGCCTCTCGGTGACAGTAGAGAGAAATCAAAACGTGTGGCCGTGACAGGTGAGGCCCTGACTAGCGCCCTGTAGTAGGGCATGCGAGGCTTGTAACTATGATTTGGGCGTGGGGCCGTACCTCCGTGTTGAGGTGGGGGGGGATGGCAGGCCTCGCTGGGACGGTTTTCTGATAGGGTGCGCTAAGGCATTAGCCTAGACCCTGTAGCCAGTTCGATTGTATATTTAAGGATAAGGTGAGAGGACTGGAATGTTGTGTAGATACTAACCTTGACTTCTTGCGAATGGTATCTGGAACCTTCTGGTGGTAATAAGTGTGGTAAGTCTCGTCTTATGCTGTCCTTGAGGAAGAGTCCTGAGGCTTTAAGACAGATGTTGACGTATTTATGCGTATCGTGGTGGCGTATGATTTGAATTGGGAGTAGGTTGTTTGTTAGGGGCGCAACGTGAGATCCTGCATTGAGGGATCTGGAAGGTTTAAGTGTGTGACTGGGCTGAAATAGATATTTGTGAGAAGGCTGGATGAGGCCTTGGGGTGACGATTGGACGTATTTGCGTATAGACGTAAGTACCTGAAGGTATGGCTGAGTACCGGGTCAGGTTTTGGTGTTTTCCGGAGCCTGATGGCTGTATGACCGTATGTCTGAGTAGAAATAATAGTAAAGAATTAACGTACCGTGGGCGTAAGCCTGTGGAAAAGTAGTAATGAACTTGAGACCGTGATAGGTTTTATATGAGGTGTAGTAACAAACGAGTTGTGAACTATACCTTGGTTTGACATAAAGAAATTACGTTATGTGAAACGGTTTAACTGTGTAGAACCGGGGGAAGCCTAGAATAATACTGGAGCTAAGGGTTAACCGAAGAAAAATTCCATAGTTAACGACAGGTGTGGAGGTAAGTAATAAAACCCAATATGTAAACATTTTAGGCCTATGGCTTTATAATGCAAAGTGATAAAATACAATACCTGTTCCTGTAATAAAAGACCTTGAAATAAACAACTTTAGCGCAGAAAAAGCGAGAAACCGATGCAGTCTGTAAAGCCAAAAATATGTGACAGCGTGATTATATGGAAAATGAATAGTACAGACGTTTATGTGCCGGATATTGTGTTTATAAACAGTATTTATTAGTATATGTGACAAAATGAAGTGTTTAATAGGTAAATATGTGTTGTGGCAAGGTCAGAGAGGCTTTCTATGTTAGTAATAGATTGGAGTGCTCTCTATTCCCAGCATGATGGGGTTAATTGGTGGGAGTCACCCCTTGAATGTTATACACCAGGTGAATGTAATTAACCAGCACTAGGGTTTTAAAAGGTTAGCCTCTGAAGACATCAGAGAGTCTAACAGCTGGGAGAGAGGAGGCAGTTAAGCCTGAGACAAAGGTACTGTGTGAAACCTGCTTAACCCCTTAAGGACCAAACTTCTGGAATAAAAGGGAATCATGACGTGTCACACACGTCATGTGTCCTTAAGGGGTTAAAGTGCTGTATTTCATTTTGTTTAAAACTGGGAACTAGATTAGCTGGCCAGTTGGATAGTTAGTAATACTGTTGTTTAGTAAGTCTCCAAGTTGGAGTAGGATTTATTTTCTTTTTGTTTTATTTTGTGGGAGAGCACAACCTTGTATATATTGTGGAAAGTGACAATAAACTGCAGTACTATTTTATCCTGACTGTTGCATTTGAAGTTTGTGACGAGCCTGGCCATCCTGCCACAGTGTATAGAAACCGTACGTTTATGATAGACGTGGATATTTTAAAAAGTAGTAAAACAAATTAACTGGTTAACATAGAAAGAAAAATCACAAGGCAGATTTTTAAACAAGCTAATTATATCCCCAAACTGACAAAAAAAGGTATCAGTAGCAATATGACCGAACAGGGAATATACGTAAAGAAAAGTAGAATTTGTGAAATAGAACTTAGTGCATACTGTAGCCTATTTGAATAAGAACTAGCCGAATATGGATTTAGAGCAAGGTGTTTGTGTTTTAATCGTACGAAATAGATTGGTCCTGGGTGACCAAACGGAAATAAGAGAATGCCCGTAATAATATTACTGTGTATATAAATAATAATAGATTAGGTAGTTTCCGTACGAATATGTAAAAGCAGTGATAAAGTGCCGAGCGTTCATCTGTTTTGGCGTGAACACTGAAATCGGTTAAAAAAGCGTGTATTTGTACGAATATGATAGAGGGAGCCTACCCCTACGTTTTTAGGCCCGAACGGCGGGAAATAGCGGGGCGCTATTTCCTACGCCTAACTTACGTGAACGTGCCGGTCTCGTGACCGGAAACCGGGTACCTTGACCGGGAACCGAGTGGAAGGCCTCAAACGGACGGAGGACTGGTCAGGACGTCTGACTGCTGGAAACAGGAAAAAATTCTGGAGGGAAGCTGGACAGGAAGTGCTGGTTGCTATGGGGACAAAACAATCAGCTGAAAGGCAGAGGTGAGTAGGGGCTGGGAGTTTAAGTAGGGGACTTACTCCTCCCACAAATTCAGGCCTCCACAAGTTCAGGCCTTTTAACATATAAAAATATATATATATATATATAAAAATACATAAAACCTTTTATATATGGACAAACAAATAAAAAGCAAAAGAAAGTTCCAATATATGTCCAAGTGTGAATCCAAATGTAAAAACTTGCTGGTAGATAAAACCTCAAAGAGTCAGGGTAGTTCCTCTGGAATGGGGTCAGATCAGAGTATTCTTGACAGCCATATATGCAACAAAAAGAGAGAACTAATGGTGCAGAAAATCCCAGAATCACCTAAAAGTAAATAAAACGTCCATGGTCATACTTACAATTGACAGAGCTTAACCTAGCTCTAGTCTAAATGGTGTACAGTGGTACAACCCACACTTATAGGATACATAAGATGGTGTAGTTAGACAGATGTATCATCGGTATTAAGATCATAAAAAATATAAAAGAGATAGCAATAGTGCTCACAGTATAAAAGGTACAAGGAGTATAAAATAATGAATTTGTACTCACATTTAATTGGGCAGACTAACTGCTCAATATGTAGGCGTAAGTGGTATGAATCCCCACCGTGGATTATTTTGGAGTAGTCCTCACTGGAACTTAAAATCGGATGCCAGGTAAAAAATAATAAAAAAGTAAAATGGCAGGGGCGGGGCCTGACCGGGGAGCTGATCAGACACGCTTTCTGTGAGCTCCCAGGCCTGAATTTGATTTTCGGCAGAAACAGTGGGAATACAACCTACTTCAGAACCCCAACTTACCCCACCTTGCTATATGGAGGCAGGGGTACTGGGGGACACCTCGCACGTTCAAAAGCCCGCTGGGAAACCGGACCGAAGGCTTGGGGCCTACAACATGCAGAGCAGGGGAGAGACGGCCGCTCTCCCGGCTCACCAAATCTTGCAGCACCCGCAGCATTGGGTTTCCCCCCCCCCCCCTCAGGACCGGCGGGGGTTATCCCGGTCCATGTAATCGAGTACCACAAGCTTATACGGACCACAGACGATGGCAGCAGCCTAAATCGTATCCCCAACCAGCAAACAAGATGGAGACCGAAATGGCCGCCGCCACATGTGCTCGGGATGCAAAAGAACCTGACCTTGAGACCAGGCTGGACGAGCTGTTCGCCAGGTTCTGGAGGACAATAGCCTCCAGGGAGCAACAGACCAAAGCATACCATCCTGTCACAATCCTGCCGGTGATCCCCCAACAAACGGGCACACCGCCTCAAGCCAACAAAGCCCGTGGACGGCAACACCGAAAAGCCCGTAAGCCCAAGCGACTACCACTACCTATAACGGCGACCCGCCCGTACAAGGGCCTGGCAAAACTAAACCTACCTAAGAGGCATGAAAAGGCGATCCTGCTGCAGCGACACACTGTGCTAAACAGGGACCGGAAGGGCCCCAGGCAGACCACACCGCAACCCTTCTACCGACAACACTCAGAGGCAGACCCTCGCCCTGGCATACCTCAGAGGCGACACCACAGCCTTCGACACATCACCTCACGCAGACTCTCCCATGTTGGCGGATCCACCTCGCCGGAGTGGGGCTATGCCCGTACCAACGCAGAGACCCCCTGTATCGAACAAAGAGGCTGGATACACCATCACAACGATAAGATCCCTGCGACCAGACTGCACGCCCTGAGATCTGGAGTCGGCTAGGTGATTGCCTGACCTGGCTACCGGAGCCCGACACCTGCGTCAGGTTCCATGGGAACATATGTGAACTTTCCCAGCACCGCGGACATATCTAACCACAGACAGTAGAGGACTCTATTCATGATGAGTGTAAATATGTCCCTTAATTTTTTGCGAGTTGCATTTAATGTGTTATTTAATTTTCTTTTGCTCTATACATGATTGTTTGCTGCTCCGGCATCCAAAGCAATATGTACTAGATTAGCCACATAGACAGTTCTGAACACCATCAAATGTTTAACTAACTCAGTAAATGTTAACGCAATCATAGGTGACCAATATGTTCATAACCATGCAAAAAGCGCAGTCTTATTAAATATGTTATTAAATATCAATGTTAAGTTACTGTTATCCTACTAAAAATGTGCCGAGTTTCATACTGCTCCTACTGTTACGCTGGAAAAACAGCTTGAGGACTGCTATTGGGGCACCACGAGCTTGTATGTCTTTATTAATATGCACTATATGCCTGAATTGTTAATCTTGTTAATTGCCAGATTGCTTAAAACAGGCACAGCTCCAATCTTATACATGTCTCAGGGACATATGGATCGACGAAACGCTATGCATGACTTTAATTAACTCTATTGTCTCACGTAATATATCCGCACACAAGCTATTAGAAATAGAATTGACCTCTCATGTTAATATAAAATTTTGCAAGTACTGCCATGTACTCCGTTGTTATACCTGTCATTGCAAAGTTTGTGGAATGCCTGTCATTGCAAAGTTTGTGGAATGCCGTTGGGGTACCACATACGCGTTGTTATATCTTTATGCACAACAAAAATAAAGAATTAAAAAAAAAAAGTAAAATGGCACACTCACAGTGGAAAGAGGCCAAAATACCTTTATTAAAATACAATGTAAAACAAACAGTTAAAATATCCACAACGTGTTTGACCAAAGTGGCTTTCTCAAGTGGAGGTAGAAAAATCATACCTGCCGCGCTTAGGTTTCTATATAGAGTAAAGGTGTGCTCTAAATTATGTCATAATTGATTTTATGAATTAAATTTTTAGAAATAGATGAAAAAAAAGGTCTAGAATGGAAGAAGACCATTGTATTGGCTAGTGTATAAAATATGGAAGCAAAATGAAGCTTGTAAAGGTGAGAAAATTATGAAAATAGTGGGTCACGTGACCAATTTTGGATCCTTTCAGGCTGTGTCACTTGACTGTGCGCAAAGGGACATGGGAAATGTAGTATGGCCAGAGTCTGGTCTCATCCATACACTACAAGAGAGAGGGAAGCTCCTCCTAAAAGCGTCAGGGAGGTACTAATGAATATCCTCCTATGAAAAAATTGAGGATATGGAGCTTTTATATTCCACATGGTAGCAGGCATGTTTTGGGAGTCTTTTCTAAGGAAACCCTATGTAGGGAACTTAGAAATTAAAGGGGAAAGCATAATTTTTATAAAAGATATGTAAAAAAAAGTCTATATTGGCAAGTAAATAGATGTGAATAATAAAAACAATAGTACAAATGATAAAAATATGAGGGAAATACATAATATAAACAGGTAATATAAACCTTAATATACATAATTAATTAAGAAAAACTTATCACATAGAGACTTATCAGAGATAGGTAAAGCACATTATTGAAGTTAGTAAAAAGGAGAGGCTATACATACATGTTGGTAAAAAATAGGCAGTTATAAGAAATGAAAAAGATCAAAATCAACATTAAGACCATCTGGCATAAGAGTTTTTAAAAAGAAAACCCAATACATTTCTTTTTTGCCTAGAATTTTCTTAAAATCACCTCTCCGATGAATTTTACATTTTTGTATACCTATACATTTTAAAAGTTTAGGGTTTTTATAATGTTGTAAAAAAGTGTTTAGATACGGAATGGTTGAGATAACCCTTAGTAATATTATGGTAGTGTTTGGCCAATCTTGTTTTTAGGCACCTAGATGTCATTCCTACATACAGACAGGAAGAAATGAAGAACAGATCCTGAGAGAGGGAGAGAAGAGGAATCGATTGGGGAAAGGTAAGTTTGGCATGACAGTGCCACTTTAATTAGAACAGCCAGAAATTCTCATACGCTAAACTTTAACATAAATAAAGATAACATTGGAACTTATATTATTATTAATTCATTGTTTATTAATTTAGAAAGTGTTACATTGAGATAACCACGTTGTCATTGTCTAATTGTAACACGATTTAAAAAATATATGAATGAATAATTAATACTGTAACAAAATGACCTGCTTTTACTGATAATATATCAACACCACATGTCATAAGCAATTAATCTAGCAAGACTCAAGTAAACCATATTTTTTAATGCCCTTCTACTACTTACTAACATAAGGGGGAAAAAATTATGAAAAATCATATCGTTATTAGCACATCATAGAAATGTGTATCCTTTGCAAGGAAATAATTAATTAAAAAGTTATTTATCTGGTGATAATGGGACTCATGACTACTTCGATAATCTATAGACATTCTTATATTTCAAATTATAAAAACAGAGGTGTGTTAAAACATATATATATAATATATATATATATATATATATATATATATATATATTTGTGCTCGGAATTTAAATACGTAATGGATAGTAACTGTGAGCAAAGTTGGTTGTGGTGTGCCGAAACCAACGTACGAGTGGGCCTGTAAATAAAAGAGGGCCCACCAAGGAGAATGTAATTATAACAGGGTGTAGGTGGGTGGGAACAATCAGCTGAAAGGCAGAGGTGAGTAGGGGCTGGGAGTTTAAGTAGGGGACTTACTCCTCCCACAAATTCAGGCCTCCACAAGTTCAGGCCTTTTAACTTGTGCTCGGAATTTAAATACGTAATGGATAGTAACTGTGAGCAAAGTTGGTTGTGGTGTGCCGAAACCAACGTACGAGTGGGCCTGTAAATAAAAGAGGGCAAAAAGATAAATTAGAGAAATACACACTTTATTGCATTTTTTACAAAACCAAGTTGCTGAAAGCTTGGCGAAGCTCTTTCTCCGGCTGTGGAATATATGCAGTATATATGGAGGATTTCCACCGCCCCAGTCTCTTGATGATATGGACCGGTGTGTTAGTGCTAGAGGCTGCTCCTATACGGAAGGAGTGCCTAGAGAATGCAATCGGGTTGTGTCCGAGCTTAGATAACAGAATTCTGATATGAACCATCAATTTTGCTGTGGTTAACGGGTGCCCTTGTAGTGTTAAGAGCGGAGAGTCCAGTAGGTGACCGTGCAGAGTTGACCGTAGGTGGTCTAGTACTTTTACCGGACACCAGGCATTATCAGTAGGGAAGAGAGGAATTATAGTAGGGTGTAGTGACCGGTTGGTTTTAGTTGTAGGGATCGAAAGTTGGTAGTGATCCTCTATTTTAGTGAGGTGTGATATTTTAAGTCTTAGCTTCGTATCTCCTTGACAAATTACGGTGAACTCTCTAGGTCTGAGAAAACCGTAGAAAGCGAGATATAAAGCAGATTTGATCACCGTATTTGTGCCGATGTCGAATGGGGCTGTGTCAAGGAGATTGCTAAGTGACCTGAAGATAGGCCCATCTATAGGTAATCTAATGGTAGAGAGTGGAGGTGAAACCTTTGATATTCCTTTCAAAACCTTTTTGACGGGGTATGAAGACAGGAAAGGTGTGTTGTTAGGAAAAAAAGGTGAGGCTGTGGTGCTGGACCCCCGTGAGATATAGTTTAATGGTGTTGTGAGATAGTTTAAGGTGTAGGTGGAAAAAAGAGGCAAAAGCCACCATGGTTTGAATAGAGAAGTCACCTTGTAAACCGAACTCTGCTGTGAATTTATTAAATATATTAAGAGCCCTATTGTAAGTGATAGCCGTGTTTGGTGATAATGCTTGGTGAGTGAGTGCTCTAGCGTGGTTCAAGAGTGTGCTTAATCCAGGATTAGATCGTGGAACCGTGGTGTCCTGGATGGTTGTAGGTGAGCCGTTGGGAGTGCCTGAGAAAATGCCTGAAATTGAGAACGAGAAAGAGCGTCAGCGGCCGTGTTGTGAATACCCGGGATGTGAAAACAAACTAAGTGAAACTGGCCGGATGCTGCCAACCAGGTCAGCTTGCGAATCAGCCGCATGATGGTCAGGGAAGATGATCGCCCTTTGTTCACGATTTCACAAGCTGCCGAGTTATCAGAGTAGCATTTGACTGCCTTGCCAGACCAGAGATGACCCCAGGTGTGTGCGGCCGCCACAATGGGATAAATTTCAAATAGTGCTGAGGTCTCTCTGAATCCTGGCAAGGCATCCGTATCAGTGGGCCAATGGCCCCTGAACCAGTGGTTCCCAAAAATGGCTGCAAAACCGGTATTGGCTGCTGCGTCTGTGTGGATGATGGGTGAAGAGGTGGAGAGAGGGGGAATAAACATGGAGATTCCATTCCAGTCCTTCAAAAACTTCCCCCAAGTCAGCCTTGGCGTGGGGGTCCAAAGAAACTGTGCCAGAGTCCGGAACTCCGTGCAGCAGGCAAAGGAGTCTGGATATGAAAGACCATCCCTGCGGAATGATGCGCATCGCAAAGTTCAGGGATCCGAGAAGGGACTGAAGTTATTTTCTAGTGCAAACATCATTCCGCAGGAACAAGTCATCTCCCCTCTCAAACGTGACAGTTTTTCGTGGGGGAGGCTAGCTCTGAGGTTAACCGAGTCCAGTTCTATCCCCAGAAAGGTCAATTTAGTTGTGGGGCCTATAGTTTTGGCTGTGGACAAAGGGACTCCAAGTGTGGAAAATAGTGCAGTAGTGCTTCTGATTGCTGTGGGTGAAGGTGACCCTGGCTCTATTAGTAAAAAGTCGTCGAGGTAGTGGATAACGGAGTGACACCTGGTGACGTTCAGAAGCAGCCAGCATAGTGACTCTGCGAAAATGTCGAACAGTTTGGGGCTGCTTCGAGAACCGAAAGTGAGTCGTGTAGAGAAGTAATATTTCCCTCGCCATTTAACACCGTGTAAGTGCCAGAGTGAGGGGTGCATGGGTAGTAATTTAAACGCGTTTGTGATGTCCGTTTTGCTAAGCCAGGGTCGATTACCAGATGATATGATGGACTGTATGGCGTCGTCGATGGTTACGTACTGAAGTGAGAATTTGTCTGCTGGAATGAGTGCGTTTATGCTTGGAACAAAAGAGGAGTGCGGTGCCGATAAATCAATAATTAGACTTTTTTTTTTTTTAGAATATTTGTGAATAGCAATACCAATGGGGTTAGTGCGCCAGGAGGAGAATGGTGAAGAGGTGAAGGGGCCGATCATGAAACCGTTGGTGATTTCATAGGCAATGAGAGTGTCTATGGAGACTGGGTCTAAACGTGCTGACTGGAGATTAGGGCATTCTAGTGTACCTGGGGGAAAGGCTACAATACCCGTGAGAAACCCTTTAGTGAACCCTGTGGTGAGATAATCCACCAGATGATTAAGCCTGGGATCCCTTGTCTTGAGCACCACAGAGATATCACCGCAATTGAATGCCTTGTTCTCAAGTACATCCTGTGAGGCTATGAGCAAGGACATCAGACACACATCCTTCCCGTCTAGGATATCTTTCCTGATAGAGTCAGGGACGGAGTGTGCTGGTGACTCAAATGGTGTAATGGCTGTGCCCAGTGCTGGAGGGGGGAGTATAGGAGGGCATGTTGGTATAGTAGGTACAGCCGTGAAAGCGACTGGGACTACCGTGGTAGTACCTGGGGAGGAGATGGCGCTTTCCACCTTAGATAGCCTGCTATTGAGGGTCTGTAGATTGGCCAAGATCTCTGCCAGGGTATCCTGGGTGGCCGTGCTGTTGCTTGGTGGTTGTCCTTGAGAGCTAGTCCCTGGCCTTGAAAGAGTTTGAAAAGGGTTTGAAAGAGTGAGTGATTCGCCTGGAGACCCGGGTCTGGTAGGCGTGAATGGAGTTTCTTCTGTCAATTCTTTGGTTGGAATAGGTTCTTGGGACATTCTAAAAGGAATGATTATGTGAAAGATATATTAGAAGGGGCATAAGGTAAGTAGGCGGGGTATGTGGGGTGGTGTATATGGAAGAACTGGACTGTAATGCTAGATGCCAAAGCGAAAAACTTAACTGTTGAATGTTTGGATAGGTGAGGCCCTGCTAATGCCAAGTGGCGGTGAGAGGCTCTACCTATGATTTGGCTTATGACGTAGTTGCCACAGACGTGGTGGCGGGATGTTGGCCTCTCGGTGACAGTAGAGAGAAATCAAAACGTGTGGCCGTGACAGGTGAGGCCCTGACTAGCGCCCTGTAGTAGGGCATGCGAGGCTTGTAACTATGATTTGGGCGTGGGGCCGTACCTCCGTGTTGAGGTGGGGGGGGATGGCAGGCCTCGCTGGGACGGTTTTCTGATAGGGTGCGCTAAGGCATTAGCCTAGACCCTGTAGCCAGTTCGATTGTATATTTAAGGATAAGGTGAGAGGACTGGAATGTTGTGTAGATACTAACCTTGACTTCTTGCGAATGGTATCTGGAACCTTCTGGTGGTAATAAGTGTGGTAAGTCTCGTCTTATGCTGTCCTTGAGGAAGAGTCCTGAGGCTTTAAGACAGATGTTGACGTATTTATGCGTATCGTGGTGGCGTATGATTTGAATTGGGAGTAGGTTGTTTGTTAGGGGCGCAACGTGAGATCCTGCATTGAGGGATCTGGAAGGTTTAAGTGTGTGACTGGGCTGAAATAGATATTTGTGAGAAGGCTGGATGAGGCCTTGGGGTGACGATTGGACGTATTTGCGTATAGACGTAAGTACCTGAAGGTATGGCTGAGTACCGGGTCAGGTTTTGGTGTTTTCCGGAGCCTGATGGCTGTATGACCGTATGTCTGAGTAGAAATAATAGTAAAGAATTAACGTACCGTGGGCGTAAGCCTGTGGAAAAGTAGTAATGAACTTGAGACCGTGATAGGTTTTATATGAGGTGTAGTAACAAACGAGTTGTGAACTATACCTTGGTTTGACATAAAGAAATTACGTTATGTGAAACGGTTTAACTGTGTAGAACCGGGGGAAGCCTAGAATAATACTGGAGCTAAGGGTTAACCGAAGAAAAATTCCATAGTTAACGACAGGTGTGGAGGTAAGTAATAAAACCCAATATGTAAACATTTTAGGCCTATGGCTTTATAATGCAAAGTGATAAAATACAATACCTGTTCCTGTAATAAAAGACCTTGAAATAAACAACTTTAGCGCAGAAAAAGCGAGAAACCGATGCAGTCTGTAAAGCCAAAAATATGTGACAGCGTGATTATATGGAAAATGAATAGTACAGACGTTTATGTGCCGGATATTGTGTTTATAAACAGTATTTATTAGTATATGTGACAAAATGAAGTGTTTAATAGGTAAATATGTGTTGTGGCAAGGTCAGAGAGGCTTTCTATGTTAGTAATAGATTGGAGTGCTCTCTATTCCCAGCATGATGGGGTTAATTGGTGGGAGTCACCCCTTGAATGTTATATACCAGGTGAATGTAATTAACCAGCACTAGGGTTTTAAAAGGTTAGCCTCTGAAGACATCAGAGAGTCTAACAGCTGGGAGAGAGGAGGCAGTTAAGCCTGAGACAAAGGTACTGTGTGAAACCTGCTTAACCCCTTAAGGACCAAACTTCTGGAATAAAAGGGAATCATGACGTGTCACACACGTCATGTGTCCTTAAGGGGTTAAAGTGCTGTATTTCATTTTGTTTAAAACTGGGAACTAGATTAGCTGGCCAGTTGGATAGTTAGTAATACTGTTGTTTAGTAAGTCTCCAAGTTGGAGTAGGATTTATTTTCTTTTTGTTTTATTTTGTGGGAGAGCACAACCTTGTATATATTGTGGAAAGTGACAATAAACTGCAGTACTATTTTATCCTGACTGTTGCATTTGAAGTTTGTGACGAGCCTGGCCATCCTGCCACAGTGTATAGAAACCGTACGTTTATGATAGACGTGGATATTTTAAAAAGTAGTAAAACAAATTAACTGGTTAACATAGAAAGAAAAATCACAAGGCAGATTTTTAAACAAGCTAATTATATCCCCAAACTGACAAAAAAAGGTATCAGTAGCAATATGACCGAACAGGGAATATACGTAAAGAAAAGTAGAATTTGTGAAATAGAACTTAGTGCATACTGTAGCCTATTTGAATAAGAACTAGCCGAATATGGATTTAGAGCAAGGTGTTTGTGTTTTAATCGTACGAAATAGATTGGTCCTGGGTGACCAAACGGAAATAAGAGAATGCCCGTAATAATATTACTGTGTATATAAATAATAATAGATTAGGTAGTTTCCGTACGAATATGTAAAAGCAGTGATAAAGTGCCGAGCGTTCATCTGTTTTGGCGTGAACACTGAAATCGGTTAAAAAAGCGCGTATTTGTACGAATATGATAGAGGGAGCCTACCCCTACGTTTTTAGGCCCGAACGGCGGGAAATAGCGGGGCGCTATTTCCTACGCCTAACTTACGTGAACGTGCCGGTCTCGTGACCGGAAACCGGGTACCTTGACCGGGAACCGAGTGGAAGGCCTCAAACGGACGGAGGACTGGTCAGGACGTCTGACTGCTGGAAACAGGAAAAAATTCTGGAGGGAAGCTGGACAGGAAGTGCTGGTTGCTATGGGGACAAAACAATCAGCTGAAAGGCAGAGGTGAGTAGGGGCTGGGAGTTTAAGTAGGGGACTTACTCCTCCCACAAATTCAGGCCTCCACAAGTTCAGGCCTTTTAACATATAAAAATATATATATATATATAAAAATACATAAAACCTTTTATATATGGACAAACAAATAAAAAGCAAAAGAAAGTTCCAATATATGTCCAAGTGTGAATCCAAATGTAAAAACTTGCTGGTAGATAAAACCTCAAAGAGTCAGGGTAGTTCCTCTGGAATGGGGTCAGATCAGAGTATTCTTGACAGCCATATATGCAACAAAAAGAGAGAACTAATGGTGCAGAAAATCCCAGAATCACCTAAAAGTAAATAAAACGTCCATGGTCATACTTACAATTGACAGAGCTTAACCTAGCTCTAGTCTAAATGGTGTACAGTGGTACAACCCACACTTATAGGATACATAAGATGGTGTAGTTAGACAGATGTATCATCGGTATTAAGATCATAAAAAATATAAAAGAGATAGCAATAGTGCTCACAGTATAAAAGGTACAAGGAGTATAAAATAATGAATTTGTACTCACATTTAATTGGGCAGACTAACTGCTCAATATGTAGGCGTAAGTGGTATGAATCCCCACCGTGGATTATTTTGGAGTAGTCCTCACTGGAACTTAAAATCGGATGCCAGGTAAAAAATAATAAAAAAGTAAAATGGCAGGGGCGGGGCCTGACCGGGGAGCTGATCAGACACGCTTTCTGTGAGCTCCCAGGCCTGAATTTGATTTTCGGCAGAAACAGTGGGAATACAACCTACTTCAGAACCCCAACTTACCCCACCTTGCTATATGGAGGCAGGGGTACTGGGGGACACCTCGCACGTTCAAAAGCCCGCTGGGAAACCGGACCGAAGGCTTGGGGCCTACAACATGCAGAGCAGGGGAGAGACGGCCGCTCTCCCGGCTCACCAAATCTTGCAGCACCCGCAGCATTGGGCTTCCCCCCCCCCCCCCCTCAGGACCGGCGGGGGTTATCCCGGTCCATGTAATCGAGTACCACAAGCTTATACGGACCACAGACGATGGCAGCAGCCTAAATCGTATCCCCAACCAGCAAACAAGATGGAGACCGAAATGGCCGCCGCCACATGTGCTCGGGATGCAAAAGAACCTGACCTTGAGACCAGGCTGGACGAGCTGTTCGCCAGGTTCTGGAGGACAATAGCCTCCAGGGAGCAACAGACCAAAGCATACCATCCTGTCACAATCCTGCCGGTGATCCCCCAACAAACGGGCACACCGCCTCAAGCCAACAAAGCCCGTGGACGGCAACACCGAAAAGCCCGTAAGCCCAAGCGACTACCACTACCTATGACGGCGACCCGCCCGTACAAGGGCCTGGCAAAACTAAACCTACCTAAGAGGCATGAAAAGGCGATCCTGCTGCAGCGACACACTGTGCTAAACAGGGACCGGAAGGGCCCCAGGCAGACCACACCGCAACCCTTCTACCGACAACACTCAGAGGCAGACCCTCGCCCTGGCATACCTCAGAGGCGACACCACAGCCTGCGACACATCACCTCACGCAGACTCTCCCATGTTGGCGGATCCACCTCGCCGGAGTGGGGCTATGCCCGTACCAACGCAGAGACCCCCTGTATCGAACAAAGAGGCTGGATACACCATCACAACGATAAGATCCCTGCGACCAGACTGCACGCCCTGAGATCTGGAGTCGGCTAGGTGATTGCCTGACCTGGCTACCGGAGCCCGACACCTGCGTCAGGTTCCATGGGAACATATGTGAACTTTCCCAGCACCGCGGACATATCTAACCACAGACAGTAGAGGACTCTATTCATGATGAGTGTAAATATGTCCCTTAATTTTTTGCGAGTTGCATTTAATGTGTTATTTAATTTTCTTTTGCTCTATACATGATTGTTTGCTGCTCCGGCATCCAAAGCAATATGTACTAGATTAGCCACATAGACAGTTCTGAACACCATCAAATGTTTAACTAACTCAGTAAATGTTAACGCAATCATAGGTGACCAATATGTTCATAACCATGCAAAAAGCGCAGTCTTATTAAATATATTATTAAATATCAATGTTAAGTTACTGTTATCCTACTAAAAATGTGCCGAGTTTCATACTGCTCCTACTGTTACGCTGGAAAAACAGCTTGAGGACTGCTATTGGGGCACCACGAGCTTGTATGTCTTTATTAATATGCACTATATGCCTGAATTGTTAATCTTGTTAATTGCCAGATTGCTTAAAACAGGCACAGCTCCAATCTTATACATGTCTCAGGGACATATGGATCGACGAAACGCTATGCATGACTTTAATTAACTCTATTGTCTCACGTAATATATCCGCACACAAGCTATTAGAAATAGAATTGACCTCTCATGTTAATATAAAATTTTGCAAGTACTGCCATGTACTCCGTTGTTATACCTGTCATTGCAAAGTTTGTGGAATGCCTGTCATTGCAAAGTTTGTGGAATGCCGTTGGGGTACCACATACGCGTTGTTATATCTTTATGCACAACAAAAATAAAGAATTAAAAAAAAAAAAGTAAAATGGCACACTCACAGTGGAAAGAGGCCAAAATACCTTTATTAAAATACAATGTAAAACAAACAGTTAAAATATCCACAACGTGTTTGACCAAAGTGGCTTTCTCAAGTGGAGGTAGAAAAATCATACCTGCCGCGCTTAGGTTTCTATATAGAGTAAAGGTGTGCTCTAAATTATGTCATAATTGATTTTATGAATTAAATTTTTAGAAATAGATGAAAAAAAAGGTCTAGAATGGAAGAAGACCATTGTATTGGCTAGTGTATAAAATATGGAAGCAAAATGAAGCTTGTAAAGGTGAGAAAATTATGAAAATAGTGGGTCACGTGACCAATTTTGGATCCTTTCAGGCTGTGTCACTTGACTGTGCGCAAAGGGACATGGGAAATGTAGTATGGCCGGAGTCTGGTCTCATCCATACACTACAAGAGAGAGGGAAGCTCCTCCTAAAAGCGTCAGGGAGGTACTAATGAATATCCTCCTATGAAAAAATTGAGGATATGGAGCTTTTATATTCCACATGGTAGCAGGCATGTTTTGGGAGTCTTTTCTAAGGAAACCCTATGTAGGGAACTTAGAAATTAAAGGGGAAAGCATAATTTTTATAAAAGATATGTAAAAAAAAGTCTATATTGGCAAGTAAATAGATGTGAATAATAAAAACAATAGTACAAATGATAAAAATATGAGGGAAATACATAATATAAACAGGTAATATAAACCTTAATATACATAATTAATTAAGAAAAACTTATCACATAGAGACTTATCAGAGATAGGTAAAGCACATTATTGAAGTTAGTAAAAAGGAGAGGCTATACATACATGTTGGTAAAAAATAGGCAGTTATAAGAAATGAAAAAGATCAAAATCAACATTAAGACCATCTGGCATAAGAGTTTTTAAAAAGAAAACCCAATACATTTCTTTTTTGCCTAGAATTTTCTTAAAATCACCTCTCCGATGAATTTTACATTTTTGTATACCTATACATTTTAAAAGTTTAGGGTTTTTATAATGTTGTAAAAAAGTGTTTAGATACGGAATGGTTGAGATAACCCTTAGTAATATTATGGTAGTGTTTGGCCAATCTTGTTTTTAGGCACCTAGATGTCATTCCTACATACAGACAGGAAGAAATGAAGAACAGATCCTGAGAGAGGGAGAGAAGAGGAATCGATTGGGGAAAGGTAAGTTTGGCATGACAGTGCCACTTTAATTAGAACAGCCAGAAATTCTCATACGCTAAACTTTAACATAAATAAAGATAACATTGGAACTTATATTATTATTAATTCATTGTTTATTAATTTAGAAAGTGTTACATTGAGATAACCACGTTGTCATTGTCTAATTGTAACACGATTTAAAAAATATATGAATGAATAATTAATACTGTAACAAAATGACCTGCTTTTACTGATAATATATCAACACCACATGTCATAAGCAATTAATCTAGCAAGACTCAAGTAAACCATATTTTTTAATGCCCTTCTACTACTTACTAACATAAGGGGGAAAAAATTATGAAAAATCATATCGTTATTAGCACATCATAGAAATGTGTATCCTTTGCAAGGAAATAATTAATTAAAAAGTTATTTATCTGGTGATAATGGGACTCATGACTACTTCGATAATCTATAGACATTCTTATATTTCAAATTATAAAAACAGAGGTGTGTTAAAACATATATATATAATATATATATATATATATATATATATATATATTTGTGCTCGGAATTTAAATACGTAATGGATAGTAACTGTGAGCAAAGTTGGTTGTGGTGTGCCGAAACCAACGTACGAGTGGGCCTGTAAATAAAAGAGGGCCCACCAAGGAGAATGTAATTATAACAGGGTGTAGGTGGGTGGGAACAATCAGCTGAAAGGCAGAGGTGAGTAGGGGCTGGGAGTTTAAGTAGGGGACTTACTCCTCCCACAAATTCAGGCCTCCACAAGTTCAGGCCTTTTAACTTGTGCTCGGAATTTAAATACGTAATGGATAGTAACTGTGAGCAAAGTTGGTTGTGGTGTGCCGAAACCAACGTACGAGTGGGCCTGTAAATAAAAGAGGGCAAAAAGATAAATTAGAGAAATACACACTTTATTGCATTTTTTACAAAACCAAGTTGCTGAAAGCTTGGCGAAGCTCTTTCTCCGGCTGTGGAATATATGCAGTATATATGGAGGATTTCCACCGCCCCAGTCTCTTGATGATATGGACCGGTGTGTTAGTGCTAGAGGCTGCTCCTATACGGAAGGAGTGCCTAGAGAATGCAATCGGGTTGTGTCCGAGCTTAGATAACAGAATTCTGATATGAACCATCAATTTTGCTGTGGTTAACGGGTGCCCTTGTAGTGTTAAGAGCGGAGAGTCCAGTAGGTGACCGTGCAGAGTTGACCGTAGGTGGTCTAGTACTTTTACCGGACACCAGGCATTATCAGTAGGGAAGAGAGGAATTATAGTAGGGTGTAGTGACCGGTTGGTTTTAGTTGTAGGGATCGAAAGTTGGTAGTGATCCTCTATTTTAGTGAGGTGTGATATTTTAAGTCTTAGCTTCGTATCTCCTTGACAAATTACGGTGAACTCTCTAGGTCTGAGAAAACCGTAGAAAGCGAGATATAAAGCAGATTTGATCACCGTATTTGTGCCGATGTCGAATGGGGCTGTGTCAAGGAGATTGCTAAGTGACCTGAAGATAGGCCCATCTATAGGTAATCTAATGGTAGAGAGTGGAGGTGAAACCTTTGATATTCCTTTCAAAACCTTTTTGACGGGGTATGAAGACAGGAAAGGTGTGTTGTTAGGAAAAAAAGGTGAGGCTGTGGTGCTGGACCCCCGTGAGATATAGTTTAATGGTGTTGTGAGATAGTTTAAGGTGTAGGTGGAAAAAAGAGGCAAAAGCCACCATGGTTTGAATAGAGAAGTCACCTTGTAAACCGAACTCTGCTGTGAATTTATTAAATATATTAAGAGCCCTATTGTAAGTGATAGCCGTGTTTGGTGATAATGCTTGGTGAGTGAGTGCTCTAGCGTGGTTCAAGAGTGTGCTTAATCCAGGATTAGATCGTGGAACCGTGGTGTCCTGGATGGTTGTAGGTGAGCCGTTGGGAGTGCCTGAGAAAATGCCTGAAATTGAGAACGAGAAAGAGCGTCAGCGGCCGTGTTGTGAATACCCGGGATGTGAAAACAAACTAAGTGAAACTGGCCGGATGCTGCCAACCAGGTCAGCTTGCGAATCAGCCGCATGATGGTCAGGGAAGATGATCGCCCTTTGTTCACGATTTCACAAGCTGCCGAGTTATCAGAGTAGCATTTGACTGCCTTGCCAGACCAGAGATGACCCCAGGTGTGTGCGGCCGCCACAATGGGATAAATTTCAAATAGTGCTGAGGTCTCTCTGAATCCTGGCAAGGCATCCGTATCAGTGGGCCAATGGCCCCTGAACCAGTGGTTCCCAAAAATGGCTGCAAAACCGGTATTGGCTGCTGCGTCTGTGTGGATGATGGGTGAAGAGGTGGAGAGAGGGGGAATAAACATGGAGATTCCATTCCAGTCCTTCAAAAACTTCCCCCAAGTCAGCCTTGGCGTGGGGGTCCAAAGAAACTGTGCCAGAGTCCGGAACTCCGTGCAGCAGGCAAAGGAGTCTGGATATGAAAGACCATCCCTGCGGAATGATGCGCATCGCAAAGTTCAGGGATCCGAGAAGGGACTGAAGTTATTTTCTAGTGCAAACATCATTCCGCAGGAACAAGTCATCTCCCCTCTCAAACGTGACAGTTTTTCGTGGGGGAGGCTAGCTCTGAGGTTAACCGAGTCCAGTTCTATCCCCAGAAAGGTCAATTTAGTTGTGGGGCCTATAGTTTTGGCTGTGGACAAAGGGACTCCAAGTGTGGAAAATAGTGCAGTAGTGCTTCTGATTGCTGTGGGTGAAGGTGACCCTGGCTCTATTAGTAAAAAGTCGTCGAGGTAGTGGATAACGGAGTGACACCTGGTGACGTTCAGAAGCAGCCAGCATAGTGACTCTGCGAAAATGTCGAACAGTTTGGGGCTGCTTCGAGAACCGAAAGTGAGTCGTGTAGAGAAGTAATATTTCCCTCGCCATTTAACACCGTGTAAGTGCCAGAGTGAGGGGTGCATGGGTAGTAATTTAAACGCGTTTGTGATGTCCGTTTTGCTAAGCCAGGGTCGATTACCAGATGATATGATGGACTGTATGGCGTCGTCGATGGTTACGTACTGAAGTGAGAATTTGTCTGCTGGAATGAGTGCGTTTATGCTTGGAACAAAAGAGGAGTGCGGTGCCGATAAATCAATAATTAGACTTTTTTTTTTTTTAGAATATTTGTGAATAGCAATACCAATGGGGTTAGTGCGCCAGGAGGAGAATGGTGAAGAGGTGAAGGGGCCGATCATGAAACCGTTGGTGATTTCAGAGGCAATGAGAGTGTCTATGGAGACTGGGTCTAAACGTGCTGACTGGAGATTAGGGCATTCTAGTGTACCTGGGGGAAAGGCTACAATACCCGTGAGAAACCCTTTAGTGAACCCTGTGGTGAGATAATCCACCAGATGATTAAGCCTGGGATCCCTTGTCTTGAGCACCACAGAGATATCACCGCAATTGAATGCCTTGTTCTCAAGTACATCCTGTGAGGCTATGAGCAAGGACATCAGACACACATCCTTCCCGTCTAGGATATCTTTCCTGATAGAGTCAGGGACGGAGTGTGCTGGTGACTCAAATGGTGTAATGGCTGTGCCCAGTGCTGGAGGGGGGAGTATAGGAGGGCATGTTGGTATAGTAGGTACAGCCGTGAAAGCGACTGGGACTACCGTGGTAGTACCTGGGGAGGAGATGGCGCTTTCCACCTTAGATAGCCTGCTATTGAGGGTCTGTAGATTGGCCAAGATCTCTGCCAGGGTATCCTGGGTGGCCGTGCTGTTGCTTGGTGGTTGTCCTTGAGAGCTAGTCCCTGGCCTTGAAAGAGTTTGAAAAGGGTTTGAAAGAGTGAGTGATTCGCCTGGAGACCCGGGTCTGGTAGGCGTGAATGGAGTTTCTTCTGTCAATTCTTTGGTTGGAATAGGTTCTTGGGACATTCTAAAAGGAATGATTATGTGAAAGATATATTAGAAGGGGCATAAGGTAAGTAGGCGGGGTATGTGGGGTGGTGTATATGGAAGAACTGGACTGTAATGCTAGATGCCAAAGCGAAAAACTTAACTGTTGAATGTTTGGATAGGTGAGGCCCTGCTAATGCCAAGTGGCGGTGAGAGGCTCTACCTATGATTTGGCTTATGACGTAGTTGCCACAGACGTGGTGGCGGGATGTTGGCCTCTCGGTGACAGTAGAGAGAAATCAAAACGTGTGGCCGTGACAGGTGAGGCCCTGACTAGCGCCCTGTAGTAGGGCATGCGAGGCTTGTAACTATGATTTGGGCGTGGGGCCGTACCTCCGTGTTGAGGTGGGGGGGGATGGCAGGCCTCGCTGGGACGGTTTTCTGATAGGGTGCGCTAAGGCATTAGCCTAGACCCTGTAGCCAGTTCGATTGTATATTTAAGGATAAGGTGAGAGGACTGGAATGTTGTGTAGATACTAACCTTGACTTCTTGCGAATGGTATCTGGAACCTTCTGGTGGTAATAAGTGTGGTAAGTCTCGTCTTATGCTGTCCTTGAGGAAGAGTCCTGAGGCTTTAAGACAGATGTTGACGTATTTATGCGTATCGTGGTGGCGTATGATTTGAATTGGGAGTAGGTTGTTTGTTAGGGGCGCAACGTGAGATCCTGCATTGAGGGATCTGGAAGGTTTAAGTGTGTGACTGGGCTGAAATAGATATTTGTGAGAAGGCTGGATGAGGCCTTGGGGTGACGATTGGACGTATTTGCGTATAGACGTAAGTACCTGAAGGTATGGCTGAGTACCGGGTCAGGTTTTGGTGTTTTCCGGAGCCTGATGGCTGTATGACCGTATGTCTGAGTAGAAATAATAGTAAAGAATTAACGTACCGTGGGCGTAAGCCTGTGGAAAAGTAGTAATGAACTTGAGACCGTGATAGGTTTTATATGAGGTGTAGTAACAAACGAGTTGTGAACTATACCTTGGTTTGACATAAAGAAATTACGTTATGTGAAACGGTTTAACTGTGTAGAACCGGGGGAAGCCTAGAATAATACTGGAGCTAAGGGTTAACCGAAGAAAAATTCCATAGTTAACGACAGGTGTGGAGGTAAGTAATAAAACCCAATATGTAAACATTTTAGGCCTATGGCTTTATAATGCAAAGTGATAAAATACAATACCTGTTCCTGTAATAAAAGACCTTGAAATAAACAACTTTAGCGCAGAAAAAGCGAGAAACCGATGCAGTCTGTAAAGCCAAAAATATGTGACAGCGTGATTATATGGAAAATGAATAGTACAGACGTTTATGTGCCGGATATTGTGTTTATAAACAGTATTTATTAGTATATGTGACAAAATGAAGTGTTTAATAGGTAAATATGTGTTGTGGCAAGGTCAGAGAGGCTTTCTATGTTAGTAATAGATTGGAGTGCTCTCTATTCCCAGCATGATGGGGTTAATTGGTGGGAGTCACCCCTTGAATGTTATATACCAGGTGAATGTAATTAACCAGCACTAGGGTTTTAAAAGGTTAGCCTCTGAAGACATCAGAGAGTCTAACAGCTGGGAGAGAGGAGGCAGTTAAGCCTGAGACAAAGGTACTGTGTGAAACCTGCTTAAAGTGCTGTATTTCATTTTGTTTAAAACTGGGAACTAGATTAGCTGGCCAGTTGGATAGTTAGTAATACTGTTGTTTAGTAAGTCTCCAAGTTGGAGTAGGATTTATTTTCTTTTTGTTTTATTTTGTGGGAGAGCACAACCTTGTATATATTGTGGAAAGTGACAATAAACTGCAGTACTATTTTATCCTGACTGTTGCATTTGAAGTTTGTGACGAGCCTGGCCATCCTGCCACAGTGTATAGAAACCGTACGTTTATGATAGACGTGGATATTTTAAAAAGTAGTAAAACAAATTAACTGGTTAACATAGAAAGAAAAATCACAAGGCAGATTTTTAAACAAGCTAATTATATCCCCAAACTGACAAAAAAAGGTATCAGTAGCAATATGACCGAACAGGGAATATACGTAAAGAAAAGTAGAATTTGTGAAATAGAACTTAGTGCATACTGTAGCCTATTTGAATAAGAACTAGCCGAATATGGATTTAGAGCAAGGTGTTTGTGTTTTAATCGTACGAAATAGATTGGTCCTGGGTGACCAAACGGAAATAAGAGAATGCCCGTAATAATATTACTGTGTATATAAATAATAATAGATTAGGTAGTTTCCGTACGAATATGTAAAAGCAGTGATAAAGTGCCGAGCGTTCATCTGTTTTGGCGTGAACACTGAAATCGGTTAAAAAAGCGTGTATTTGTACGAATATGATAGAGGGAGCCTACCCCTACGTTTTTAGGCCCGAACGGCGGGAAATAGCGGGGCGCTATTTCCTACGCCTAACTTACGTGAACGTGCCGGTCTCGTGACCGGAAACCGGGTACCTTGACCGGGAACCGAGTGGAAGGCCTCAAACGGACGGAGGACTGGTCAGGACGTCTGACTGCTGGAAACAGGAAAAAATTCTGGAGGGAAGCTGGACAGGAAGTGCTGGTTGCTATGGGGACAAAACAATCAGCTGAAAGGCAGAGGTGAGTAGGGGCTGGGAGTTTAAGTAGGGGACTTACTCCTCCCACAAATTCAGGCCTCCACAAGTTCAGGCCTTTTAACATATAAAAATATATATATATATATAAAAATACATAAAACCTTTTATATATGGACAAACAAATAAAAAGCAAAAGAAAGTTCCAATATATGTCCAAGTGTGAATCCAAATGTAAAAACTTGCTGGTAGATAAAACCTCAAAGAGTCAGGGTAGTTCCTCTGGAATGGGGTCAGATCAGAGTATTCTTGACAGCCATATATGCAACAAAAAGAGAGAACTAATGGTGCAGAAAATCCCAGAATCACCTAAAAGTAAATAAAACGTCCATGGTCATACTTACAATTGACAGAGCTTAACCTAGCTCTAGTCTAAATGGTGTACAGTGGTACAACCCACACTTATAGGATACATAAGATGGTGTAGTTAGACAGATGTATCATCGGTATTAAGATCATAAAAAATATAAAAGAGATAGCAATAGTGCTCACAGTATAAAAGGTACAAGGAGTATAAAATAATGAATTTGTACTCACATTTAATTGGGCAGACTAACTGCTCAATATGTAGGCGTAAGTGGTATGAATCCCCACCGTGGATTATTTTGGAGTAGTCCTCACTGGAACTTAAAATCGGATGCCAGGTAAAAAATAATAAAAAAGTAAAATGGCAGGGGCGGGGCCTGACCGGGGAGCTGATCAGACACGCTTTCTGTGAGCTCCCAGGCCTGAATTTGATTTTCGGCAGAAACAGTGGGAATACAACCTACTTCAGAACCCCAACTTACCCCACCTTGCTATATGGAGGCAGGGGTACTGGGGGACACCTCGCACGTTCAAAAGCCCGCTGGGAAACCGGACCGAAGGCTTGGGGCCTACAACATGCAGAGCAGGGGAGAGACGGCCGCTCTCCCGGCTCACCAAATCTTGCAGCACCCGCAGCATTGGGCTTCCCCCCCCCCCCTCAGGACCGGCGGGGGTTATCCCGGTCCATGTAATCGAGTACCACAAGCTTATACGGACCACAGACGATGGCAGCAGCCTAAATCGTATCCCCAACCAGCAAACAAGATGGAGACCGAAATGGCCGCCGCCACATGTGCTCGGGATGCAAAAGAACCTGACCTTGAGACCAGGCTGGACGAGCTGTTCGCCAGGTTCTGGAGGACAATAGCCTCCAGGGAGCAACAGACCAAAGCATACCATCCTGTCACAATCCTGCCGGTGATCCCCCAACAAACGGGCACACCGCCTCAAGCCAACAAAGCCCGTGGACGGCAACACCGAAAAGCCCGTAAGCCCAAGCGACTACCACTACCTATGACGGCGACCCGCCCGTACAAGGGCCTGGCAAAACTAAACCTACCAAAGAGGCATGAAAAGGCGATCCTGCTGCAGCGACACACTGTGCTAAACAGGGACCGGAAGGGCCCCAGGCAGACCACACCGCAACCCTTCTACCGACAACACTCAGAGGCAGACCCTCGCCCTGGCATACCTCAGAGGCGACACCACAGCCTGCGACACATCACCTCACGCAGACTCTCCCATGTTGGCGGATCCACCTCGCCGGAGTGGGGCTATGCCCGTACCAACGCAGAGACCCCCTGTATCGAACAAAGAGGCTGGATACACCATCACAACGATAAGATCCCTGCGACCAGACTGCACGCCCTGAGATCTGGAGTCGGCTAGGTGATTGCCTGACCTGGCTACCGGAGCCCGACACCTGCGTCAGGTTCCATGGGAACATATGTGAACTTTCCCAGCACCGCGGACATATCTAACCACAGACAGTAGAGGACTCTATTCATGATGAGTGTAAATATGTCCCTTAATTTTTTGCGAGTTGCATTTAATGTGTTATTTAATTTTCTTTTGCTCTATACATGATTGTTTGCTGCTCCGGCATCCAAAGCAATATGTACTAGATTAGCCACATAGACAGTTCTGAACACCATCAAATGTTTAACTAACTCAGTAAATGTTAACGCAATCATAGGTGACCAATATGTTCATAACCATGCAAAAAGCGCAGTCTTATTAAATATATTATTAAATATCAATGTTAAGTTACTGTTATCCTACTAAAAATGTGCCGAGTTTCATACTGCTCCTACTGTTACGCTGGAAAAACAGCTTGAGGACTGCTATTGGGGCACCACGAGCTTGTATGTCTTTATTAATATGCACTATATGCCTGAATTGTTAATCTTGTTAATTGCCAGATTGCTTAAAACAGGCACAGCTCCAATCTTATACATGTCTCAGGGACATATGGATCGACGAAACGCTATGCATGACTTTAATTAACTCTATTGTCTCACGTAATATATCCGCACACAAGCTATTAGAAATAGAATTGACCTCTCATGTTAATATAAAATTTTGCAAGTACTGCCATGTACTCCGTTGTTATACCTGTCATTGCAAAGTTTGTGGAATGCCTGTCATTGCAAAGTTTGTGGAATGCCGTTGGGGTACCACATACGCGTTGTTATATCTTTATGCACAACAAAAATAAAGAATTAAAAAAAAAAAAGTAAAATGGCACACTCACAGTGGAAAGAGGCCAAAATACCTTTATTAAAATACAATGTAAAACAAACAGTTAAAATATCCACAACGTGTTTGACCAAAGTGGCTTTCTCAAGTGGAGGTAGAAAAATCATACCTGCCGCGCTTAGGTTTCTATATAGAGTAAAGGTGTGCTCTAAATTATGTCATAATTGATTTTATGAATTAAATTTTTAGAAATAGATGAAAAAAAAGGTCTAGAATGGAAGAAGACCATTGTATTGGCTAGTGTATAAAATATGGAAGCAAAATGAAGCTTGTAAAGGTGAGAAAATTATGAAAATAGTGGGTCACGTGACCAATTTTGGATCCTTTCAGGCTGTGTCACTTGACTGTGCGCAAAGGGACATGGGAAATGTAGTATGGCCGGAGTCTGGTCTCATCCATACACTACAAGAGAGAGGGAAGCTCCTCCTAAAAGCGTCAGGGAGGTACTAATGAATATCCTCCTATGAAAAAATTGAGGATATGGAGCTTTTATATTCCACATGGTAGCAGGCATGTTTTGGGAGTCTTTTCTAAAGAAACCCTATGTAGGGAACTTAGAAATTAAAGGGGAAAGCATAATTTTTATAAAAGATATGTAAAAAAAAGTCTATATTGGCAAGTAAATAGATGTGAATAATAAAAACAATAGTACAAATGATAAAAATATGAGGGAAATACATAATATAAACAGGTAATATAAACCTTAATATACATAATTAATTAAGAAAAACTTATCACATAGAGACTTATCAGAGATAGGTAAAGCACATTATTGAAGTTAGTAAAAAGGAGAGGCTATACATACATGTTGGTAAAAAATAGGCAGTTATAAGAAATGAAAAAGATCAAAATCAACATTAAGACCATCTGGCATAAGAGTTTTTAAAAAGAAAACCCAATACATTTCTTTTTTGCCTAGAATTTTCTTAAAATCACCTCTCCGATGAATTTTACATTTTTGTATACCTATACATTTTAAAAGTTTAGGGTTTTTATAATGTTGTAAAAAAAGTGTTTAGATACGGAATGGTTGAGATAACCCTTAGTAATATTATGGTAGTGTTTGGCCAATCTTGTTTTTAGGCACCTAGATGTCATTCCTACATACTGGAGGCCGCATGGGTACTCCAATAGGTATATTAAATTTTTGATGTTGCAGCCTATAAGATCTTTGATAGGATAGGATTTTTTTTTAGTATTATTAGATGTAAAGTGAGTGGTTTTTGATCTTATGCTGGGATCTGTTGTTTTACAAACAATACATTGAAAAAAACCTTTTGATTTGAATAAAAAGGATAAGTTATTGTTGACCCGCTTTTTCGTATTATTCTTAGTTAATATTGTTCTAAAATTTGGGGCACCACTAAAAACAACACGTGGTCTATCTGGAATAAAGTATTTTAACCCCTTAAGGACCGCTGACGGTTCAGGACCGTCAGCGGTAAAACGTGCGTTTGGACCGCTGACGGTCCTGAACCGTCATAACGGTTTTGGGCAACTTACCTGATCGCCGTCGGTCCCACGGCGGCGATCAGCTCTCCTCCCGGTCCAGGGGGACTGCCTGTCTGCCCGGACAGTCCCCCCTCGGCAGATCAGGACCCCACGGCCATGTGATCACTCGATCACATGACCGCAATAGGGGTCTGTGTATCTGCCTGCAGGGGGACTGTCTGTACTGACAGGCAGTCTCCCTGCAAGTAAAAAATCATAAAATAAAGTGTAAAAAAAAAGAAATCAGTGTAAAAAAAAAAAAATAATATGTGTATATATATATGATATATATATACACATGTATTATATCTATATATACCTATATATAATATATGTATATATATAATATATATAATGTCACACTAAGTGTATTTTTATATTTATATATACGTATATTAATATAAAAATACACTTCTATTTAAATTACACACGAATATATACAATATATATAATAACTATATATATGGTATATATATATATTATTATAAAATACAAATAATATGTTAATAAAAATAAATAACAAAAAATAAAAATAATTTTTAATAATTAAAAAAAAATTATATATATATATTCAATGTTATTCTAACAGTATTTTGATATTGATATATATATATTTATATCAAAATACACTTAGAATGTAATGATATATATATCTATGTATAAATAAATAAATAAAAATAATACAAAATATACATATGTCCACATACATAATTACATAAATAATTTCATAAATATACACGTAGACGTCAAATACATAAATATGTATATATATTAAAATTCTACGTGCATATTTATGTAATATTTTTACCTAATTAAGTAATTTTAATGATTGCAATTTGAGGGACCTGCCTGCCAACCCAGGCCAAAAGTCCAGATAATTTAATTTGCTAGCACTGTGTTTAACCCTGTAACTTTCTATGACACCCTAAATCCTGTACATGGGGGTACTGTTTTACTCGGGAGACTTCGCTGAACACAAATATTAGTGTTTCAAAACAGTAAAACATATCACAGCGATGATATTGTCAGTGAAAGTGAAGTTTTTTTGCATTTTTCACACACAAACAGCTCTTTCACTGAGGATATTATTGCTGTGATATATTTTACTGTTCTGATACACTAATATTTGTGTTCAGCGAAGTCTCCTGAGTATAACAGTACCCCACATGTAGAGGTTTTATAGTGTTTGTGAAAGTTACAGGGTCAAATATAAGGCTTGATTTTACTTTTTTTTTTTTTATTGAAATTTGTCAGATTGGTTAGGTTGCCTTTGAGAGCGTATGGTAGCCAAGGAATGAGAATTAGCCCCATGATGGCATACCATTTGCAAAAGAAGACAACCCTAGGTATTGCAAATGGGGTATGTTCAGCCTTTTTTAGTAGCCACTTAGTCACAAACACCGGCCAAAGTTAGCGTTTTTTGCATTTTTAACACACAAACAAATATAAATGCTAACTTTGGCCAGTGTTTGTGACTAGGTGGCTACTAAAAAAGACTGGACATACCCCATTTTGAATACCCTGGGTTGTCTACTTTAAAAAAATATGTACATGTTAGGTGTATTTCGGGGATTTATGACAAATAACGGTGTAACAATGTCACTATTGATACATTTAAAATATATATATATTGAAACAGCAATTTCCTACTTGTATTTATAGGCCTATAACTTGCAAAAAAAAGCAATAAAGCATGTAAACACTGGGTGTTTTTAAACTCTGGACAAAATTTTGAATCTATTTAGCAGTTTTTTTCATTAGCTTTTGTAGATAAGTAAAAGATTTTTCAAGTAAAAGTCCAAAAACATGTTTTTTTGTTTTTTTTTCACCATATTTTATTATTTTTTTTAAATACAATATATGACATAATATAAATACTGGTATATAAAGAAAGCCCTTCTTGTCGTGAAAAAAACAATATATAACTTGTATGGGAACCGTAAATGAGAGAGCGGAAAATTACAGCTAAACACAAACACCACAAAAGTGTTAAAACTGCTCTGGTCCTTAACGTACAAACATCGCAAAAACAGACCGGTCCTTAAGGGGTTAAAACTTTGTCCTGTTTTAAAATGTGTCAGTGTTTTTTAATAATTGTTTTGACCAGGTTACTTTTATTGTTAAAATTAAATATAACCGGCATAAAGTGAGAATCTTTTTTGTCTCCATTTTTATATTCTAAAAAGTCTGTCCTGTCTTTTTTTGTGATGTTCTCTAGAGCATTGTTGAGATTCCAAAGAGTAATTTTTGTTGGTGAATTTGTTTTTTCATTCTAAGGCTTGTTCTTCAAAGTCTGTGATACAGGAGCAGTTTCAATGTAAACTTAAGAATTGGCATTTAGGAGCCCCTTCAAGCCATGGTTTGTAACTAGATTGGTCAATTACTGTATTGGTGCATACTTTTTTGAAAAAAAGTTTTAGTGTTGATTGTGCCATAAAATTTTGGGAGGTGTTGATTGTGGATAAAAATATGAACGTCTAAAAAATTAATATATTCTCAACTGTGTTCTTAAATTTAAATGATATCATGGCGGTTGTTATTTAAATGATTAAAAAAAAGTTTCAGAGAATCTTTTGGTCCTTTCCAAATAAAAAACAGATTGTCTATATATCTAAAATAGGAGACCAGGTTTGTCCTCCAAACATGCTGGCCCAAGATGGCCACAGATTCCCAATTGGTCATTAAGAGGTTAGCATAGCTTGGGGAAAACCTGGTCCCCATAGTTGTACCTTGTTTTTGAATATCAAAAGGAATCTAAAAACCAAAAATAATTATTATTTTAAATGTTATTTGTGGCGGGACCTCTACCTGCTAGTGAATTGCTGTGTGACAATCCCAGTGATTTTCCCCTATTTTGTGTGTATTCCTGTGTTTCATCTGCTCCCCATTCGGGAGTCCCGGGGACCACCTAGATACCCCATTTAGAGTGGTTGTTTGGAACGTTCACACTTAGTTAGAATGTTTGCACCTAGCTAACGAGTTGTGAAAACCACAAACCGCAAAGGAAGCCTTGGCGTGTGCCGACCCTGGGTGGCGGCTTATTTGTTAGACGAATGCCGCCCAGGGGGAGCATTCACGGATTACTTTCCAGCCCGTTTCCCCAACGGGGTCCTCCCCAGTGCCCCTTGAAATGTTCACACCAATCAATTAGAATGTTGGGAATTTGCAACATAAGTGTGAAACCGCAAGGGAAGTAATTAATGAGTGCTTCCCTGGGTGGCCGCCGTTCGTATAGGTGGACGGTGGCCAGGGGGAGCATTTGTGTCCCAAACAAGGACACTTCCCTTGCCTGGTTTCACCCAGGGATCTCATGAGCGGAGGCAGTTACCGTTGAGGGGGATCCCCCAGATTGGTGGGGAAACACTCTTGGGGACAATGGAGGTTTGGCGGGCTTCCTGGGCCTGGGAGCCAAGGAGGCAGGAATCTTTCCCACACTGGGACTCCCAGGTGCAGAGGGTCCTGTGAAGAAGGCCCCTTGGCATGGGAAGTGGCAATCCCAATATTTGGGTGGCGGGAACTGGGGACAAATGGACTGGAGTTCCTGCCAACGTACAGGCCCCTGGGAAGAGGAAGAACCGGGGAGGCTAAACTGAATGGCGGGAACAAAGTACAAAGAGACTCGGATCCTGGTTCCATTGTGCAATCCCCGGGAGGGGGAGGACCCTGGAAAGGGACATTTTCTTCATGTGTGTTCCATGGGGAAAGTATAAAGCAGCCTGTGGCCAATAAAGTTGTAGTTGTACCTCTGGAACTGTGTGCCGCCCAGTTACTGGGGAGAATGGGTCTCTTCTTTCCATACTAGCGGAGGTAACCAGCCCGGTTACCCAGGGCCCGCTACAACTGGTGGCAAGCAGCAGGATCCTACATCCCAGCCAAACCGACCCATGGACTATACGTCCCTAAAACGCACATCACTACCAGATCTGTGTGAAGCTAGAGGGATAACCCCTGGCCATAGTACCAAAGCAAAATTGACTGCTGCCCTCATGAAAACAACCACGCACGCAACAAGGCAGATACCCCCCAGCTAGGGGCCGGAGAAGAAGATGAACTGTATAAGGAGGTGACCCGGCACCTGGCATATTACAAAGAGCCACCCTCAGAGGAATCCGTGAATAGGATTTTCTCTAAAGCACAATTCTATGTCCTTGCACGGAAGAAGGGGGTGAACCCCCTACAAGCACATGAACAATGGACCAGAGAGAGGTCCCCAGAAGGTCTACCACAAAAGCCCAAGTTGCCCTTTGCCACCTTTAACCCCTTAAGGACCAAACGTCTGGAATAAAAGGGAATCATGACATGTCACACATGTCATGTGTCCTTAAGGGGTTAAGGAATTCAAGGAGGCAGAAGAAGACATCAACGATTTCCTGCAGGATTTCGAGCGCCAGTGCTTATTGTAGGAATAAGGATACAGATTGGGTCGCTATCATGGCCAGGACCCTAACAGGAAGGTTGGCAGAGGCTTACCGAGATGTACCAGCAGACAAGATCCAGGAGTACGAGTCAGTCAAAGAAGTCCTCCTAGCCCGGTGTGCTGTAATCTTGGAGGCGTACCACAGGAAGTTCAGGGGGACCAAGAAAGGCGAGAAGTACTCCAAGTGGGCATGCCACATCATAATAAAAATCAATTATGGCATCATTTAGACACCTTCACTCCCTATACAAACGTAAGCCTGCCAGCTATGAGTTTCATACCTCTACTTGCGAAAGCCACTTTGGTGAAACAAATGTTTTAACTGTTTGTTTTACGTTGTATTTTAATAAAGGTATTTTGGCCTCTTTCCACTGTGAGTGTGCCATTTTACTTTTTTATTATTTTCTACCTGGCATCCGATTTTAAGTTCCAGTGAGGACTACTCCAAAAGAATCCACGGTGGGGATTCATACCACTTACGCCTACATATTGAGCAGTTAGTCTGCCCAATTAAATGTGAGTACCAATTCATTATTTTATACTCCTTGTACCTTTTATACTGTGTGCACTATTGTTGTCTCTTTTATATTTTTTATGATCTTCATACCGATGATACATCTGCCTACTGTGTGGATATTTATGGGGTGATAAATATTAAAAATAATATTTTCATAAAAATTGTCAAAAATTAATTTCATAATTTTTATTACATCAAAATTGATATCTTGAGAATTATCCACTATTTTAATTCTCTTAGATCCTAAAGAACGTCATCATTTTAGAGGATTTTTACTCCATATAATTAAATCACAATTTGATTATAAAAAATATAATTTATTGTGACATCATAATAAGATGATAATAATATGTAACATGCGTGGTAATAATCAGTGAATATTTAGTATAACATAGGTATACAATATAATGGCAATGGTTTTAAACAATCTCACAGACACAGAACACAGAAACTTCACACAGCACAGCGAGAAGCCATAAAATCATGGCTCACAGTTAGATCCTGATAAACTCTTTCAACGCTGGCTAAATCCTTCTAGGCATATAACATGCTGTTCTATTGCTATTTTTAATTAAAATAATGTTCATATCATTAACCATTACATGGAACCGTCCAATAAGAATAATCTACTAGATTTTTACAAAAGCCAAATTTAACTCTACATAAGATACATGATCTTATTTCAGAGTAAATCAATACACCTGGATAAAAACAGCGGTATGCCAACACGTGATAAATATATCATCTATATAAATAATTATAATTATTTCTCAATTATTGAAATCTGACCGTGATTTAAACCAGTCATATATCATGATATGTAAATTGTAATTAATTTAAATTAATTACATAAAACCAGCATAATTACCAGTTATGTAGATGTTCTCATCAGATGATTAGATAGTGAGTATGATTGGTTGTATGGAGGTGAGTAAGTACTAGAGAAAAGTGATGTTGGTTAGAATGTAATCGTAAAATTCTAAGTGTCAAGGAGTTTCTTGAGTTGTGTCCAAGAAAGTTTAAGAGTTGAGTGTTAGTCCCAGAGTGTCCTGAATCTCTCTCCTCAATGTCCGAATCTGAAGGTGAATGTGAATGTGAATGTGAATCTGAATGTCTCTCTTCCCTTTGTTCCTAACTTTTAAAGGGCCAGACTCTCTGTACGTCATTAGTTGATAAGGCCAATAGGAAACTATAGGTGTGTCTGTGCTATCTAGTTTTATCTAGTTTTTGGTCAATAGAGGGCACAATTGACCTCATCAAAATTTTGTGTCCTCAAAAGAGTTAACTTATTTTGATGACGATTCTGACGTCATTTGGCTTATCTAAAATGACTACCATAACTTAAATTTGCTGTCATTTCAAAGCGTTTCTTTGGATTTTCTCCAGACAGCGCGTCGACAATTCCTGTCGTAATTTCTAAAATTGACAGTTCTAACCTGAATTTCACCCTATTTTTACAATGGGACCTTGTAAGATTTGGAAAGTAAAATGAATTACTGAGCCTTATCTGTAACTGTTGTCTGACTTTCTTGTGTAAAGCTAACATTAAGAAGAGTATTCCATCCCTCCTTCTCTGTTAGACTCATTGCCTTGTTTACATAACATATTCTTTAGCTCATGCTTAATGACTAGAGTTAGACAGAAATTGTATCTCTTTCTTAGCCTGAAAATCCAAAATGGAGTCAGCTTTGTTTTAAGTGTGACTGTCAGTAGACACTTTTAATTTCTATCTTAGAACAAAATGTCTGCCGATATAAATATTCTGACACTACCTACACCCTCTTACGTATCCTATAAGTGTGGGTTGTGCCACTGTATGCCATTCAGACTAGAGTTAGGTTAAGCTCTGTCAATTGTAAGTATGACCATGGACGTTTTATTTACTTTTAGGTTATTCTGGGATTTTCTGCACCAATAGTTCTCTCTTTCTGTTGCATATATGGCTGTCAAGAATATTCTGATCTGACCCATTCCAGAGGAACTACCCTGACTCTTTGAGGTTTTCTCTACCAGCAAGTTTTTACATTTGGATTCACACTTGGACTTATATTTGAACTTTCTTTTGCTATTTATTTGTTTATATATATATATATATATATATATATATATATATATATATATATATATAATCAACAGATTGAGGACAATCAAACATATTCCTACTAATTTGGTGTCAATCACATTAGATGTGCAAAGTCTTTACACCACAATCCCCCATGAAGATGGCACAGAGGCGATGAGACAAACACTATCAGAGTCCCCTTTTTATAAAGGCCCTCCAATAGAATTCATAATGGAATTGCTCATGCTCACCTTACAATTGAATTACTTCAAATTCGAAACTCGGTGGTATGTGCAATGCTCAGGAACATCGATGGGCGCCGCAATGGCGCCGATGTATGCTAATGCATACATGTATATATTCGAGAAAGAAAACATCCTACAGCCATACAGAGAACAGATTGTACAATATGTTCGATTTATCGATGATATTTTGATATTTTGGAAGGGTTCGGTTATTGAAGCCGAACAATTTGTCAAGGACATTAACAGTCTACCTAGTCCCATAAAAATCACTGCCAATATCAGCGATACAATTGTACAATATCTTGATCTGGAGATTTTTACCAAAGAGGGCAAAATTGAGTACCAACTTTACTCAAAACAGACTGATAGGAACACCATACTCCATTTCAAGAGTGCACACCCGGAACACAGTAAAAAACCTCTGCCATATACCCAGTTTCTAAGAGTCTTTCGGAACAATTCCCTTGCTGAACGGGTTGAAAACCAGGTACATGCTATGTACAACAAATTCCTCACGAGGGGCTATAGCCGATATACACTTGACACAGCTCTACATAAAGCGAGATTGGAAAGGGAGAAACCCATGAGCACTCAGCAACAACTCAAGACATCGAGATTGACTTTTCCTATGAAGTTCAATTCAGCTAGTACTAAACTAGTTCAAGCTGTGAGGGGAAATTGGAATATCCTTACGGGAGATCCGACTTTGCCAAAAATATTTTCTCAGAAGCCGATGATATGTTACAAGAGAGAAAAGAATTTGCGAGACTTGTTAGTCCACACTGATCCGGAACAGAGTTATCTGCGAGATCAGAAGAAATGTCTTAATCTGGGCTGTTGTCGCTGCTTAGGGTGTGTGACATGTGGGCATCTCATCCCCACTAAATCTTTCCTTCACCCTCACACTCAGAAGAAATATAAAATTAGGCACCGCATCTCTTGTAAAACAGATCATGTCATTTACAAATTATCATGTCCGTGTGGACTAAACTACGTTGGCAAAACGGACACACAATTATGCGAGAGAATAAGAGTACACCGCTCGAGTATTCGGATGGCGATCAGAGATGGCACTACGGGTAAATCAGTCGCCCGCCACTTTCTTGAACAAAAACATCCCTTGATGGCATTGAAATGCATCGCTATTGACCATGTCCCATTATCTAGACGAGGAGGAGATTGATCCAGTGCATTGTTGCGAAGAGAAGCATTTTGGATTAGAGAACTTAATACCATGGCTCCCATGGGCCTCAATGAAAAACTGACATTAATTTCTTTTATCTGAATTTGTAGATAAGCAAGTATATTTTTTAAGTTATTAGACAAAAAGTAAATAGATAATGTAGAGACTCACCGAAGTGAGGCTCATGAGCTGGTTTTAATACAATAGATACTGAATCGTTTAACATATATATATAAATGACTCAACCAGACGCACTGTATGGTATCTATATTATCCTGATGTGTAACTCCAAATAAAGGGCATAGATTCTAATAAAAATGCTTTATAATGTTCTTAAGCAGAACAGAAATCCATAAGAACACATAATGCCACTGGGGAGTACCAACAGGGAAAGATACGATATACTTAGAAATGGAATGCACAGGCTATAAAAATAGTGGTAGATTCTTTAAACAATGAACATAATAGAGAATCGCCCAAAGTCAGATTGGTATACTGCAAATGATGCCAACGGAGGCATAATCCTAGATTCCTAGATAATGCGCCTCCAAAGTATATGAGGCTAATCACTGGTAAATCTGAGAAATTCTAGAGGTAGAAATCCAACTAAAAAGTGGTCAAAAGAGCAGTTATCCCTGCAACTCCTAGAAAACACCTTCAAGGGTGTTCTATACTTTCCCTGAAAGCGGAAAGAAGGAGAGATAGTGCTATACCAGTTACCTTAGGTAATCTAACCTCTGTTACAGTTGGTACTGTTGGATGCTAATCAGAGGTTAGATTACCTAAGGTAACTGGTATAGCACTCTCTCTCCTTCTTTCCGCTTTCAGGGAAAGTATAGAACACCCTTGAAGGTGTTTTCTAGGAGTTGCAGGGATAACTGCTCTTTTGACCACTTTTTAGTTGGATTTCTACCTCTAGAATTTCTCAGATTTACCAGTGATTAGCCTCATATACTTTGGAGGCGCATTATCTAGGAATCTAGGATTATGCCTCCGTTGGCATCATTTGCAGTATACCAATCTGACTTTGGGCGATTCTCTATTATGTTCATTGTTTAAAGAATCTACCACTATTTTTATAGCCTGTGCATTCCATTTCTAAGTATATCGTATCTTTCCCTGTTGGTACTCCCCAGTGGCATTATGTGTTCTTATGGATTTCTGTTCTGCTTAAGAACATTATAAAGCATTTTTATTAGAATCTATGCCCTTTATTTGGAGTTACACATCAGGATAATATAGATACCATACAGTGCGTCTGGTTGAGTCATTTATATATATATGTTAAACGATTCAGTATCTATTGTATTAAAACCAGCTCATGAGCCTCACTTCGGTGAGTCTCTACATTATCTATTTACTTTTTGTCTAATACTCTAACTTGGGTACAAGCCCTATATGGTGGAACTGGAACCACCAAACTGACCATTGTTTGTCACTCATCCTCATATGTGTATGAGGTGTCTGACACACTCCTCTTATCTTATTTTTTAAGTTAGTTTCTGCATGCATATCAACATATATTTCCTTAATGGAAACCATATTAATTTGAATATAGGCATATATATTATGACCATATAGACCTATGAGTAGGATCACTACTATAATAGCTATTTTTTCATTGTACATATATATATAGATCAGTGAGTGTGTGAGTAAACTTCATGATTTATGGAGATTAATTAACCCATGAGTCATTTCTAAGTTGACATTTGTCACGTCTAAACATTTGTTATGAAGGAACACAACTGCAGATTTCGTATAGTTTGAATATTTATTATAAAAAGTAAAAGGTAAAGACTTTAATTCCAATTTACAGGTACTGTAGCTTTAAGTAGTAAACGATAACTGAAGTCCACAATTACAGGCACTGTAGCTTTAAGTAGTAAACGATAACTGAAGTCCACAATTACAGGCACTGTAGCTTTAAGGAGTAAACGATAGTAAATTGCAGACACTGAATCAATAAGGAGTCTCTTAGTAGAGTTAACGGTTTAGGTGATAAGTAATTACAATAGCTGTTCCATACTTTAACTGAAGCAAGACAGATGCAGATAACTGATATGAAGTATGAGTTGAAGTTAGCTGTAACGGGATTGTTTTTACCGAAGGACTTTTGGAGACAGGTAATAACAGCTTTTAGATGCAACTCTTATCACATTGGTTTTACTTAGCTTCCGGCATATAGAACACTGGTTCCCGAGATCTCCTCAGAGGCATATGAAGAGTGTTTAATCTTTAGTCGTGGATGAGGAGAGGTGAAGGGAACTTTGCAGAGTCTTTCAGTCCGGTCTGGTAGCAGAGGCTTTCACAACGAAGTTGTAGCCGGGTTGTGAGTAAGGAACGTAGTTCAATAATCCAGCCTTGATCAGCTGGTGCAGTCAGATTAAATAGGCAGACCGTGTCATACAGGGGTGTGGCTAGGCTCCGTGGAACCAGGAAGTAAGAGGATACCATAGTTAAGGCATTACAACATTGTCCCATATTAGGTCTCTTTGTTGATATGCAGCAGACTACTATTTTTCATTTATGAATTCATCAAGTTAAATATAAATAATTTTGTAGTTAGTATACACTATATTGCTACCCTTTAATTAGCATAGTGTCTCCCCTTCCAATTTCACTCAGTGTTTAAATGTAGATAATGTTTCTGGAATATATGCACTTGTCACTTTAAGAGATTAACCCATCACAGCACGCTCTTGTGTTTTGAAGCACTGGCACTTTTTTTCTGCATTCTTTCAACACTTTTTTACCCACACAGTAATGGGCATTTCTATAGAGATCTACACAATAGACCCTCTTGTAGGGTATTTTTTCCCATATACAGTCACCTTACATACACTTGAGTATTGATCTATTCCTTGATCTATTTATTAGATTTATCTGAGTATCTATTTGTTAGCTCGGCATTAAGATCGAGCTTAATTGTTCACATTTGTCATTGCTCATAAAAACATATCCACACAGATCACTCTCACCGCGATCTGTCTATTTAGACACAACTCTTACGAGCATACACACACATAGATCTCTGTTTATCGCGATCTGTTGATTTTGATCACCATGGTGACGGGTAGTGAGCACTTCCGTACCGGAAGGGGTAAGGTGATTAGACACGCATGCGCAAGGGGTAGCAGACCACGCCGGCACACAGGTGAAGGAAGTTCGGTAAGTTAGTTTTTTCTTTATTTAAGTTGAATATTTTATTGTGTATTTTATGTCCTGATGAAAGTCCACAGTGGTGGACTGAAACGTCGACTTCTGGAATAAAAGGTTTTTTCTACTTTTGTGAACATTTAAAGACCATGAGTGCTAGCATCTATTTGAACTGTATATTTTGTGCTGCTGAGCACCGGGCAATATCCACAGGAGAGCTGGAGTGCAACTCCCATCAACTTTTTTGTATATATATATATATATATATATATATATATATATATGTATATAAAGAATGCCAAATAATAGCTGCTCACCGGACTTTCCTCAGGGTCAGACAAAAATGATAGGACAACACATAGTACTTGCAATGTATGTCAATATTTAGCCATAACAATAATTAGGAGTGACTCACCCAGGTGCATGGTGTCCTCGGCGTTTCCGCCGTGTATACTTCTGGGTGTGCGCATTAGGTGTCCGCCCAGCTCCGCCCCTTTTCCTATACATGTTAGGGTTGCTGCAAATCAATGCTTACAGCCAATATAAGTGCAGACAGAGTACAATACCTTGATTTGGAGTTATCCTGGGGGCCTAATGGGATTGAGTATTCTCTATACTCCAAGCCCACTGACCGGAATACCCTATTGCATGCTCACAGCGCACATCCTATTGCACTCAAAAAATCGATACCGAAGGCACAATTCCAACGAGTCATCCGTAACAATTCAAACCCGGATAGGATGGAATTGCAATTGGATACCATGACTCAAAAGTTTGCCAACAGAGTCTACGAAAGCCGGGTACTCCAAGATGCTCTCAGCATGGCTAGGACAGCGACGAACCAAGAAAAAGTACAACCTATACAGAGGATGGTGTTCCCCATGACGTTCCACAACTCCTCACATCAGATTTCAACAGTAATTAAAGAAAATTGGAAGATGGTGGCCACCGACGATCTGCTCCCGAAGATATTTAAAGAACCACCGATGAGCTGCTATAGACGTAATAAAAATCTTCGTGACATATTGGTGCACACGGATCCGGTCGCCAGTTACTCTAAGACAACCAAGAGCAATATACGAGGATGCATCCGATGTCTTGGTGACATGTGGACATATGATTCCATCTAAAAAATTCAATCATCCACACACCAATAGAGTTTATGATATCAAGCACACCATCACTTGTAAAACTTCCTACGTCATATACAAACTGATGTGCCCATGTGGCCTCTATTATGTGGGAAAAACCGAGACACAATTGTGTGAACGCATTAGGGGCCACCATTCCAGTATTAGGTTGGCCTATAGGGACGGACATTCCGACAAACCCGTGGCCAAACATTTTTTGGACAAAGGACACCCTCTATCTTCCCTCAAGTTTGTGGGCATAGACCACATTCCCCCCCCTAAGAGGGGTGGAAATAGAGGCAAAACGTTGCTTCAGAAAGAAGCATTTTGGATATACCAGTTAGACACGGTGGCACCTAGGGGTTTGAATGAAAATATCCCTTACTACTCATTTATTTAGCCCTTCTATCTAGTACCAGCATGATTTTATTATTTCTCATTTTTTAACTCTAGATATATAGGCTATTACCCTATACGGGGGCTTATAGATATATATTCACTTCTAAAAGGCATAATCAATATGCTACTTTTATGGCTATGACGTTATGTGTTGTGACATTTTTTTCACATGTATTGCACAAAAGTTTTTTTGCATGATATTGCACTTTAAATATTTGGCACGTTATCACTTTAAATACTACCTTGTGTAGCACCTTCCACAGCACTTATATACACACTAGTCATATAAATTGCATGTGTTTCTAGTGGCACTATAAAACTATATTATATGTCCTTACAGGATAAACCTCTATAGGCTCTCCATTCACCTTATGTCACATTATATTTAATATAATCATCTTTTTCATCCATACACATTCTGTATAAACTCACACATGGAATTTCCTAAATACACAGTAAGCGGATTTCTGGCTCTACTTTTATCCCCCCTGTTTGACTTATCTCTGTTGTTTATAAGGCTTAGAGGGAGCCTTATGTTTTAAGGTGTGTCACCTGCTATTTTTATATATATCTTTTAGTTTGGTGTATTAGCGCTGATCCTTTTTTATACTTTAAGTCAGGGCCAGACTGGGGAAAAAATTCGGCCCGGGCATTTTTTATTCACAGCGGCCCACTGAAAAGGGGGCGGGGCCAGATAGGGTGTGTTTTGTCATCCCCAATGACAAGCACGCCCCATCTCAAAGTGAGCATGTTGGTTCAATGCTCTTCCAGGGCATGAGAAAAGGGCCCTGTATTTGTTCTGCACAGCGCAAGCAAATTTAATAACATGCTTAAAATACTTGTCTCAGGGGTTTCCATAATTGGGATACTCACGGTATCCCATTTATGGAGACACTATGTGTTTGCTTAAATGGAATCTAGTGTGTGCATAGGGTATCCAGAGTGTGTATGTCAGAAATGTAGTTTGTGTGTAGGTGGTGCAGCGTCTGTGTGTAGGGGATCTAGTGTGTGTGAAGGAGTGCGTAAAGGAGATCTAGTGAGTGTGTGTGTGAGTGCTGCAGCGTGTTTGGGGGCTGCTGGGTGTGTGAGGGGTGTAGTGTGCATTTGTGAGGAGTATTGTGTGTGTGGGAAGGTGCTGTGTGTGTGGGAGGGTGCAGTATATGTGTGTGAGGGTGCAGTATGTGTGTGTGGGCGCTGTGTGTGGGTGCTATGTGTTAGGGTGCTGTGCGAAGGTGATGTGTGTGTGTTAGGGTGCTGTGTGAGGGCTCTGTGTGTGTTAGGGTGCTATGTGAGTGAGGGTGCTGTGTGAGTGTTAGGGTGCTGTTTGAGCTAGGGTGCTGTTTGAGCTAGGGTGAGTACGTTAGGGTGCTGGGTGAGTACGTTAGGGTGCTGGGTGAGTACGTTAGGGTGCTGGTGAGTACGTTAGGGTGCTGGTGAGTACGTTAGGGTGCTGGGTGAGTACGTTAGGGTGCTGGGTGAGTACATTAGGGTGCTGGGTGAGTATGTTAGGGTGCTGGGTGAGTATGTTAGGGTGCTGTGTGAGTATGTTAGGGTGATGGGTAAATGTTAGGGTGCTGTGTGAGTATGTTAGGGTGCTGTGTGAGTATGTTAGGGTGCTGGGTGAGTATGTTAGGGTGCTGTGTGAGTATGTTAGGGTGATGGGTAAATGTCAGGGTGCTGTGTGAGTGTTAGGGTGCTGTGTGAGTATGTTAGGGTGCTGTGTGAGTATGTTAGGGTGATGGGTAAATGTTAGGGTGATGGGTAAATGTTAGGGTGCTGTGTGAGTATGTTAGGGTGCTGTGTGAGTATGTTAGGGTGATGGGTAAATGTTAGGGTGATGGATAAATGTTAGGGTGCTGTGTGAGTATGTTAGGGTGCTGTGTGAGTATGTTAGGGTGATGGGTAAATGTTAGGGTGATGGATAAATGTTAGGGTGCTGTGTGAGTATGTTAGGGTGATGGGTGAGTGTTAGGGTGCTGTGTGAGTGTTAGGGTGCTGTGTGAGTATGTTAGGGTGCTGTGTGCGTATGTTAGGGTGCTGTGTGTGAGTATGTTAGGGTCATGGGTGAATGTTAGGGTGCTGTGTGAGTGTTAGGGTGCTGTGTGAGTATGTTATGGTGCTGTGTGAGTATGTTAGGGTGATGGGTGAATGTTAGGGTGCTGTGTGAGTGTTAGGGTGCTGGGTGAGGGTGATCTGTGTGTTTGCAAGGATTGTGTATTGGGGGAGGCAGGTAAATGCCAATATTGCGTTTTTTTGTTTTGTTTTTAATTATAAAAAATAATAGATTATATCCCCCCCCCTTCCCTTCTTACCTGTAGCCTGGAAGGGGGGGCGCTGACATCCATCCCTGGTGGTCCTCGTGGTAAGCGAACTCTAGCCTGTGGGGCTAGAGTTCACTCTCGCGAGACCCGGGCGGTTGCTATGGCAATGGCCCGGATCTCACGAGAGAAACCCGTCGGAGCTGCAAGTTAGAGCTCCGCCGGGTTCGCCTCTCCAGGCTGGCTCCCTCCCTCTCTCTCTCCCCGCCGGCGGCCGCATTTGAGAGCATGTGGGCCGGTGAGGAAGATCTTTGATCTCCCCACCGGCCCTACATGCAACACAGCGGGGCCGGCGCTCAGATAGCGCCGGCCCTGCATAGACCGGCTGGATCTCCCCGGCCTCGGCCCGTGGCCATCGCGGCCCACCGGGCATTTGCCCGGTTTGCCAGATGGCCAGTCCGGGCCTGCTTTAAGTTCACCAAACCTCCAATGCACATCTGCTTTCAATAAGGAATGGACAGATTTCTGTCATGAGTAAAACAGGGTTGTTAAAGGACAGTCCAATTGGAACATACCAGTGCGCAGAAGCATGCATAGGGTTTGCTTTTGTTTTCAGGGTAACTAGTCCCACTGGTAAGACACTCTCCATCTAAAAGATGGAGACACATCTTGATACTACTCAGTTGGATGCTAAACATTGAACAGGATCTTACAGTAATGGACAGCAAATCTACCAAAACAGACATTGGAGATGCTTATTTTTGGTAGCATGAACATTGGAATTGTGTTCTCTAAGTTGCAACCAATATTGTCTATATAGTAGAAGACTCATCGGTCTCCTCAAAGAAGGGACAATAAGACATCCCAGAGGAAGAATTTAAAAAGTCTGTCCAGCAAACAGCATACACAGACTAAGATGGAAGAGCCTTTGACTGTTAATAAAGGGGATAATTAGTATTGTCTAACCGATCACCACTCCACTAATATTGCAGAAAATATGCCATAGGGGGACTTCTCTGCAGTCACATAGCAGACTTACAGGGCTGGATTTTTTCATGGCATAAATATGTGTAAGCATGTATTAAATTAAGTATTTCAAACACTTGAAGAATAGAGTCAAACCTTTCTTTGTGTTTTAACATTTATTTACTTTTTAATTTGAAGATAAAGTGCATGTAGTTAGAAAAGCCTTTATAATAAAATAAACCCTATTCAAAATAAAAAAGCCCAAAAATGCAATCAATATATCTGAATCAATTCCATCATCTGTTTAAAAAGATGAATTATTAATATAATTACCAAATCTGTTAAAAAACTGAAATAAAATCTGTTTGATTGTTTTTTGTTAAACAACTTATTAAACTGTTTAACGGTTATCACAGAAATAAAAGAGTGCAAGCTATTTACATCAAAACACTATTATTCTGAAATTATTAGAATGTAATGCAGAACATATGTTTGTTTATTGCCAGTATGTCTAGATCTTTTTTTAAATATTGTAATAATTAAACTCACACTTATTTAAAAACTTTCTTTAAATTAATGTATTAATTGTAGAGTTCATATTAAAAGTAAAAAGAAAAGCAAAATAAACATATATTTTTTAAAAATTCCTTCATACAAAGTTCCCTTTAATGTTTGTATATTCTGTAATCACTTTGTGACTTTTTGAGGTTATGGGCAGAATTCCCTTTAATGTTTATACATTCTGTAGTCATTTTGTTTAATTTGTGTGATCATTCTTATTTTATCCTAGACTGCTTATCAGAATTGTAGTGGATAAAGTTTACCAATAAGTGAGTTGTTCACTAAGGGATTGGTTGAGTTGAAAATAACACAAATTGTTTCAAAGGCTAACATGGCCAATCTTGAGGAGAAGCCAATATATTCATTGAAATGTCAGCTTTCACGTATTTGAAAAGAATGTGATTTGGAGCAGTTCGGAGATGTTCAGCAAGACATAGAATAGTGAGATCACCTATGTTTAACAAAAACATCTATTTCGCATATACATTACATCTGTTTTTATCCTGAAACAAATCAACATTAAATATGTTTATTTTAGCTATGATTACTGATTTGTACATAAATGTGTGCCTAAAATAGCTGTAGCTGGTGCAAGTGGTGCTGAGTCGAATAAGGCACTCAGAAACACCTTAGGAAGAAATGTTTTCATTTGGCTTGCCATCATGGTGGATGAGGAATGTCGAATAGTCAAGGTCTTCTCGAGATCCCTGTAAAATAAATGGACAAAATTTGATACATGAAAAATGTCAAAGTACAATTGTTAAGCTCAGGTAGGACATATTTAGACATGGAAGATATTATATTGCTGTAACCTCTCCATGCAAGAGAATGTACAGTGCATAAAAGAATGGAGAATTATTTTCTCCATTTGTATTAATGTGTCTAATTTAGACTTGTGAAAACATTAATTTAAAGTGTTTCCCTGGATTCAAATTCATTATAATCTACACCTTAATTGATCCATCTGTGATTTACCTGTATAGTCTTATTTATTGAACTGCTAAATAAATAAAAGGCATAGCTTGAAGCTATGTAATAAGTAAAGTTTCACTATATCCATAGATACATATAGAAGAGATAGATGCTTTAATGAGCTAAATAGTAAAAAAAAAAAAAAAAAAAATGTAAAAATTTTCTTTATCTTCATTTAATTTTTATTTGATTGGCACTTTCATACTATAGTGTATTATCTTACCTTTTTGTTGGACTTTGGTGACTCTGTAAGATAAAAAAAAATGCAAGTTTAGTTGTTATAGTGTCAATAAAAATGCAAGGACATTGCAAGCTATTATTCAAAGGTAGTAGTAAATTTTAATTATGCTGTTATATGCTGTTTATTAAAAGGAATATTTGGCTGTTTAGTAAGTCATGAGATAACATTGTATTAATATACTAATTAAACTTTGAGTTGTGCTAAGCTTACCATTTGAATAATCATTGATCAATACACAGACATACATTTCACAGCTCTGCTGTTTTCTTGAACTAAACAAAGCTTAGCTTTACCATAGCTACTACAGTGTACTGAATTGTTATGGTGCTGTGAGTATCCTGGCACATTCTGTTCCCCTATTGTAAAAAGTCAAACTTTCAGAATGTTTTGACATCATACATAGAGCCATCTGGGTGCCACTGAATTGATGAGGGAGTAGAGTTTTTTTTGTTTGTTTGTTTTATTATGGTTAAATATAATTGTTGGGTTTTTTAAAATTATTTTTCTTCATATTTTAGCTACCTCAGTTGTTACCTTAAATTGGGTTTATTTTGTTTGTGTTTTTGTTATATTTACCAAAGCTAGTGTGGTTTGTTGAAAATCCTGGTAATATGGATTTTCTACTTCTTTCCTCCCAACCTATGCATACAAATTATAAATAAAAAAATGTAATGGCAAATAAGGGCTAAAGGAAATTTAGTAAATTAAATGGGACACTATAGGCATCAAAACAACTTTAGCCTACTGAAGCAGTTTGGTGTGTAGATCACGAACCTGCAGTTTCACTGCTCAATTCTCTGCCATTAAATCAGAAGTTAAATCACTTTTCCTGGCTAATCATGGCAGCATTTAACATATGGGTTTAGCTCCTCCCTCTAACCCTCAGGACAGGAAACACAAACAATTAAACAATTAAGCATACCTTCCCCTGGTATAATAGGAACCCCATCAGTCATCACACCTCAGTCTTTTTTTCCTGTCCTCATAGCCCTAGGACAGTTGTTATCTTTTTTTTTCTTCCTCCCTGAATTTTAAAGGGTAAAGTTTTTCTTTATGCTCACCTGATCATGCTGCTATGATCTTCACCGGAAGCCCAGGCACATGTAGCCCTTTCTCTCCATGAGCAGGGAACCCCTGGGAGCCATGGTGGGTAGTCCATCTGGCATCTGGAGCCTGAGTTCGCCAGGATTAAAGCCTCCAGACCTTGATCAGACGATCATCTATCCGGTAAGACGCCCGTGCTTGCGCAATGGCCACGGACGGATTTTCGGCATATTTGCCCTCATCCAAAATGGCGGACCCGTGGACTTGCGGCCAATCGGCGCATGCGTGCCTCCTTACAGGCACAGCGCGGGAAATTTGAAAATGGCGGTATTTCTGCAAATAAGCTGGCGTTTTCAGTTCCCACTGTTGTACAGTGCTCTCTAGTGCCATATTCTGTCTCTGCAGGTATGTTTTATGTTTTCTTCTATAATACATAAGGATGTTCAAGTTTGGCTGCATGAAGTTCATTGTGACACTTTTGTTATGCAGCCCTTATACTAAAATGGATCCAGCATCTCCATCTGCTAAGTCGACAAGATCTACAATAGGTCATAGGTGAGCATTAATCTATATTCTATTTACTACATTTTAAAAAGAGTGCATGGAGGGTACAGTCATATGACTTCTGTGTTTTACAGCCCTCAAGACCGGTCTGGCCCTAGATTTCCATCTAAGAGGAGGGATAAACCGGCGGCATGCCCTGGATGTGGCGCAAGGCCTTTGGATAACTGCAGGTTATGCCGCAAATGTTTATTCATGATCGCAGGAGAGTCGGAACATCGCAGGTCTCCTCAAGCCTCTACGTCCTCAAATCAGGACATAGCTTATTGGATTAAGCAAGCAGTGGCAGAAGGGATTTCAGAATCCAATAGAGGTAAAAGACCCAGGCATGAGAGCTTTGGCCAAGAATCCAACCTATCTGAAGAAGACTTCAGACATCCTGCTGGTTCCTTGGATTTGGAACTTATCTCTTCTAGTGAAGAAGAGTCCACGGAACAACCGTGTTCATTGGACACAAAGGCTATGGAGCATCTAATCAAGGCAGTGAGAAAGAAACTCTAGATTTGCCAGAAGAAGTCTAGGAAGTTTCTACTTCTGATAGACACTTAGGAGATCTCCATAAGAGGAAACCTTCCTTTCCAGTGCACAGATCCATTAAAGAACTGATTCGCTCAGAGTGGAATGCTCCTGGAAAAAGGATTACAAGTCAGGGTAGATTATCAAAATTGTACCCTATTAAGGAGGAGGATTCAAGAATGTGGACAGCGGTCCCTAAAGTGGATGCTCCAATTATTAAAGTGGCAAAAAGATCAACTCTTCCGATTGATAGTAATGCTTCTCTCAAAGAACCCATGGATAAGAGAATTGACGCAGATCTTTCTAAAGTCTTCACTACAACTTGGGTTGTCATCCAGCAGTCTCTATCTCTGCTTTGTCCAGAGCATTACGTTCATGGATCCTTGATTTGGAAGAGGATATTGAGAGAGGAGTGAGTAGACGTCGCATGACGGACTCCTTGAAGGAGATCAAACTTGCCAGTGTTTGGCTGTTGGAATCCTCCACAGACCTCATCAGGATTTTTTCCAAGGTCATGGCACACTCTGTTACTGCCAGAAGGGCTCTTTGGTTGAGATCCTGGGGAGCTGACCTCTCTTCCAAGAATAATTTATGTACCTTACCATTTCTGGGAGAGGTGCTTTTTGGCAGACCACTTGAGGAGGCTATTAAAAAAGCGGCTGAGGTCAAGCAAATCTTGCTTCCACAAGACAGGCGTCCGAAGAGACCCCAACAGGACCATCGTCCTTACAGGCCACAGGGAGGATATAGTAAAACCTATCGACCAAGCAGAGAATATACTCGGCTCTCCAATTGGAAGAGTGGTCAAACCGGAAAATCTTCCAGACCAAAGGCTCAAAATTCCTCCTTTCGCCCCACTAGACAGTTCTGAAGGTGGCTTACGCCAGGTTCCCCATGTAGGAGCACGCCTTTCGTTCTTCTGGAGGACCTGGAGTGTGATTCCAGATGCTTGGGTGAATTCCGTAATCACCGCAGGATATTCTCTGGAGTTCGAAGATATTTCCCCTCCACCAATATTCATCAGAACAAGACTCCCTGTCGACAGGCAAAAAAGAGAAGTCTTGACCCATTATGTTACCAATCTTTTTCTAGAAGGCGCTGGATCAAGATGCTCTGTCAATCAACTGGCACTTCCATCTGGCATATGTCTTTCCCCCAGTTCCTCTCATTCAGGCTGTTCTGAGGAAGATTTCCAGAGAACGTTGCAAAGTGATTGCAGTGATCCCCTTCTGGCCAAGACATCCTTGGTTTTCTCTTCTGAGGAGGTTGGCAATGGAGGATCCTTGGGAGATTCCGGTCTCGGAGGATCTACTGACACAAGGCCAGGTGGTTCATCCAGAACCTTACAAGCTCAGGCTTCATGCATGGCTTCTGAAAGGCAATCCCTGATGAAACAAGGCTTATTGGAACAGTTGGTATCTACCCTTTTATGTTCCAGGAAGATCTCCACTTCGTCTACTTACCACAGAATATGGGAAGCCTTTGCGGTATGGTTGAATTCTTCTATACAGAACATGGGTCCTTCTACTGTCTCTCAAATTTTAGGTTTCCTACAAGCAGGCCTGGAGAAGGGTCTCAGACTTAACAACCTGAAAGTTCACTGCTCAGCTATCTCTTTCTGGCATTCGATGGGCACTTCATCCTATGGTGGTTCGTTTTTTCAAGGCCGTTTTACGGATTAGACCTCCTATCAGACAACTGGCGTCTCCTTGGAATTTGCCTCTGGTGCTGCAGGCCCTAACGGAGCCTCCCTTCGAACCTATTGGGAACATACATATGCAGATCCTTTCTCAGAAGACACTATTATTACTGGCTCTAGTCTCTGCCAGAAGAATGTCTGACATCAGAGCTTTATCAGCCAAGGAACCTTACACTTCATTCTTCGATGATAGGGTCATTCTCCGACCGAGGCCTGAATTTCTTCCCAAGGTTGTTACATCTTTCCATCTCAATCAAGAAATTATCTTGCCTGCCTATTTTCGGCATCTGTCTACCCCTGAAGAATCAAGGTGTCATATGCTGGATCTTCGTAGATGTTTACTGATGTATATAGAGCGCTCTGCTGCTTGGAGGAAATCCTCTCAATTATTCATTATACCTTGGGGTTCTCGCAAAGGTGAAGCCGCCTCAGTCTCCACTCTTTGTTCCTGGACAGTTTCTGCTATCTCCAGGGCTTATGGAGTGTGTGATGTTCCTGTTCCGAAAAACATCAGGGCTCATTCCACAAGATCCATCGCTACTTCATGGGCTGCAGAGTCAGGAGTTCCTGCAGAGAGAATCTGTAAGGCTGCCAATTGGTCATCTCTAAAGACCTTTGTGAATCACTACAAAGTGGATATTGCTTCTCGCTCGGATTCAGAGTTTGGCCTGTTGGTCCTGAACTCCTTTAATCCGCATAGCTGATTTCTATATTAAACTATTTTTGTAGCATGCATTTCAATCCCTATGTTATTAGGAGCAGTGGTGTATAAATAATAATAAAATTAAATATTTAACAATAAAAAATAAAATAAATTATTAAAATAATAATAAAATGCCCACCCCCACCAAGGCTCTGCAACACACACACACACACACACACTGCATCACACACACTCACACTGCATTCATATACACACACACTGCATTCATATACACACACTGCACTCATACACACTGAACTCACACACACTGCACTCATACACACACTGCACTCATACACACTGCACTCATACACTCTGCATTCATACACACACTGCACTCATACACACTGCATTCATACACACACTGCATTCACACACACTGCACTCAAACACACACTGCACTCATACACACACTGCACTCATACACACACTGCACTCATACACACACACTGCACTCATACACACACTGCACTCATACATACACTGCACTCATACACACACACTGCACTCATACACACACACTGCATTCATACACACACACTGCATTCATTATATACACACACTGTAAATAAATATTCAATGAATATAATTTTTTTTGTATCTAATTTTATTTAGAAATTTACCAGTAGCTGCTGCATTTCCCACCCTAGTCTTATACTCGAGTCAATCAGTTTTCCCAGTTTTTTTGGGTAAAATTAGGGGCCTCGGCTTATATTCGGGTCGGCTTATACTCGAGTATATACGGTATGTATGTATATGTATGTGTGTCACCAATGAGGTAGTTTATTTCTTTTCAATAAGGATTTTTATAATGGATTAAGCCCTGAATTTCCAGGTTTCGTAGCCCTGTCATGCAGTAGATGGGTGCAGAATCTAGATGTGATATGATATCTACATCTCGCTTTTTTATCATTAAAAAAAACCTCATCCTTTTGAGAGACAGGACGTATAACTTGAAGATTAGCTTTGTTTTATATTATCTTCCATTTGAGGGTTTTATTGTTTTGATTAGCTGTTGCTTCCCTCTTTGTGCTGTTAATTATTTCTGCTCTATTTAACTAAAACTTTCACTTCTGTTTAATTTGATGTGTCAGTGTTTCCTTTTTCTTAATATAAAAAATAAAGTAAAAAAAAACAAAAAAACTTGATCTTCCTATTTGTCATTTGGGATTATATTGAATTTTTTTTCCAAAGTATTTGTTTTCTTCACTTTACTTATTTGTTCATACTGAAGCTGGGAATTGCATTAGTTGGTGAAATCCTAGTTTCTGATTGACTGCTGACATCACTTGTTCTCCAGGCTTTTTGTTTTCAATCAATAAATGTTTGTGATAATGGTTTAAAAACGTACCACGACCACCCTGAAATATGGTCACATCTTCAAATTGTAATTATAATTTAATTAACTGCAGGTTGATTACATAGAAATATAATGTCAAAATGATGGGAATGCTATTTTACAATTATTTAACAAAGGAAAAATTATTAAAAAAAAATATGTATGCTTCAGTTTAACTCTTGACTCTTTTCAACCATTTTTTTTTAAATGGAGCTTCAGCTGGATTTAGTGGCAGCCAAATGCACCTAATAAATGGTTCAGCTGCTCATCAAAGCACTGTTAATAAAGGTGCACCAGTTGCACATTCATCTGCCTTTTTTTTAATAAAGAACCCTGATTTTGTAATTTTAAAAAAAGTGTAAAAGCCCATGAGATTCACTATGGCTGCCATAGTATATTAGTTTAATTATTAGTATAATTACATAATCAAGGTTTTTTTATTGAGGTATACATAAAACAAAACACAGATTCATCCAATAAGGATAATTGGTTACAAGTACATGCAATAAATGATCAAGGAGGCTGGCATAAATGCAGTATCACATATTAGTTTGTAAGCAAATCTTCTTAATTGTGCCCCTGTTGTCACCTATGGGACTAGAAATCCTCATTTAAAAGAATAACCAGGAAAAAAGGGAAGAGCAATAAAACGAGTATGAATGGAACGTAGTGTGTATATAGCTATAGCACGATTTGGGTAAAGAGTAGAAGAACCATCGCCACCAGTTTAAGCCTCGCAGACAGATATGACACCATCGATATGCCCACTAGTTAGTTGAAGGAATACTAATGCATCATACAATAACATGAAGAACTCTGCACATGTGTGGAAGAGGGTGCTCTGTATTAGATGTAGCATACGGAGTTAACCTACTCCTTATTAGGATCATGCTCCCACACTCACCTATCACGCGCTCAACCACACACGTCAACTACTCGGGTTCATACGAACGCCACCTCTGTTCGTGTAAACGCCACTTAGCAACACAGGAGGCAGAACTCCATTTGTATGGATGCCGGTTACCAAACACAGCAAGAACAGAAGTCTGTTTGTGAAAACACCACCTGCCGGACACAGCAATACAGAACTCTGTTTGTGAGAACGCCGCTGCCTCCACATGCAACCACACAGGAGGTGGAGACCAGGGAGGAACCGCAATAGACAAGACCACCCACTCTCCCTATTGAAACCACAAACACCCTTCACTCTTCGCTCAGTTGTTCTGTGCCCCTGATTGTGTAAAGACCTTCAGTGACTATCCTGATTGTGAAGTGTGGGGGGGGGGGGGGGGGCATTAGTCATGACAGAGGCATAAGGGAGGTAGTAAACCTGCATGATACTATTATGGGGTCCAATATGACACACATGAGATTTTTTTTTTTTACACTATTTGCTCACTGGCCGCTATTGCTCACAGTGGACAAATAGTAAAAGAAAAGCATTTATCAACAACTTTTAGTTGTTGAATCCAATGAAGCCAGTTACCGGGCATTAAGTGCCCGCTAGATGGAATTAAATCAAGTCATGAAATACTTTCAATATAAAGAATAGGTATCAGTTTTGATATTCAAACCTATATTTATCATTTTCACATAAGCATGTAAAGGTAATAATTTCATTGATACAGACTGCTAAATGACTTCTCAGAAGCTGATATACAACTGATAAACACGTTCACTCTACTTAAGACAAGGCCTTACTTTTATGTTGTTCTATATGAAGATGTTTTTGAAGTTAAAAGTAACATACAATTCAATATTTCATACCATTATTGCGACCAATGTCTGTCTCTTGTGACTCAACAACAGTTGGATTGTCCTTGCCAATGTAAGAAGTATTGTCCATGTCGGTCAGGCTTATGTTGGTCCTATAGCTTCCAACAGATACCAATTCTGTAGAAAACAAAAGGTTTTTATTTTTTATATTCTAGTAACCTGTCTAAGAACAAATTAAAATATATACCTTGTTTTAATATTTTTGGATAAGCTGTTTAAATGATTTTGTAATTTCGAAAGTAGTTTTATTTTATTTGTATATATTCTATGATTTATATTTTAATATCTTGAAAAAACTCTCTTTAAAGTTTATTCAAAAATATTAGATCATTTGAAAAGATTATCCAAGAACATGAAATCAATTACATAATGTTTTAAATTTGCATGAGCCAGTTAAAGCAGTCTTCCCCAAACTCTGGCCTTCCAGAAGTTGCTGAACAACTCCCATGATTCTTAGCCTATCTATTTCATTCATAGAATCATGGGAGTTGTAGTTCAGCAACATCTGCAGGGTTGGAGTTTGGGAAGCCTGATTTAAAGGAGAAGAGATGGACATTTTTTTTTTTACTTTTTGTCTGTACACACGTAGGACTAGATTTAATTTGTTTCAATCATGATCAGAAATGATTTCATTCTGTTAGAAAAACCTTTCAAATTATTTATCTGCAGAAGTCACCATTAAAGTATATGGACATTTTGCAGATAAATAATTTGAAAAAAAACAAAAAAAAAGTTCTAACCGAATGGTATTATTTCTATTTCAACTAAATTAAATCAAGGCTATAGTTAGGGTGGAGAAACCAGCCAATTACCAAATCTTTCTGATTTTCCCCTATTCATATTACTACTTTAGCAGTCATGTGAGGATTGTCATTGATGAGTGTGACGAGACCAATCTCACCACTGTGCATTGGAGGAGCCTGGTTGCCCGCCTGCTGCCTTTAGACTATGGCCCCATGCAGGGCCGGATTAACATAGGGGCTGATGGAGCTGCAGCTCCAGGCCCAGGCCCATGGAATAGGCCCATTTTAAAAAAAAAAAAAAAAATTATAATAATTTTTTTTTTTTACATACTACTCTTAGTTTGCCACCTGACTGGTATTTTACTGGCACAGCTGGTATTTGAGGCTGCCTGGCCATGCCGGTATTGCAGTAATACCGGCAATACAAATGCAGGTTTTTTTCTCAGAATAAATGGAGATTACTCTGCAATACCAGCACCAGCCAGTAGGGGTCACTGTGTGTGGAGAGAGGAAGGGATAGGAAGTTACACAGCAAATCCCTGCCTCTCTCTACTACTCACTGATCCGTGGGGGAGCAGCAACACAGCACAGAGTCCAGACAGCAGCTCTACAGCTCAGGTAAGAGAGTGATGTGGGGAAAGGCAGCAGGGACACTGAGACACTAGGGAACATATGGGAACACTGAGACACTAGGGGACACAGACACTAGGGGACACATGGGGACACAGACACACATTGGGACACAGACACTGGGAGACCTGGGAACACTGAGACACATGGGGACGCTGTGAGACATAGGGACATTGGGAGACACTGAGACATTGGGACACGGAGACACTATGTCCCCATGTCTCCCAGTGTCCCCAGTGTCTGTGTCCCATGTCTCTCAGTGTGCCTAGTGTCCCCATGTGTCCCTATATGTCCCAGTGTCCCCATGTCTATGTCCCCTAGTCTCCCAGTGTCTGTGTTCCCATGTCTCTGTGTCCCTAGTGTCTGTGTCCCCAAATGTTTCAGTGTCCCCAAATGTTTCAGTGTCCCCATGTCTCTGTGTCCCCATGTCTCTGTGTCCCCATGTCTCTGTGTCCCCATGTCTCTGTGTCCCCATTTCTCTGTGTCCTCATGTCTCTGTGTCCTCATGTCTCTGTGTCCCCGGGTCTCTCAATGTCCCCATTTCTCTCAGTGTCCCCATGTCTCTCAGTGTCCCCATGTCTCTCAGTGTCCCCATGTCTCTCAGTGTCCCCATGTCTCACTGTGTCCCCAGTATCCTAGTGACATGGGGACACACTGAGACATTGGGACACTGGGAGAAATGGCGACACTGAGACACTGGGAGACTAGGGACTGGGCGACATGGGGACACTGACACTGAGACACTGGGTGACTTGCAAGACTGAGACACAGGGAGACACTGGGAGCAAACCATCTATACAGCAGAATCAAACTGTGAGTAGTTTGTTGGTGATTTTACAGAATTTTCTCTGATATCACTCCTTGTGATTTACATCATGTGATGTCACGCATAACTAATTAATTATAAAAATGATTAAGACTGGTATTTTTTTCCAAGAAAGGTGGCAACCCTAACTACTCTTCACATAATCTTGCTTAAAGGAGCCCTATAGGGTCAGGAACACAATCATGTATTTCTGACCCTATTATGTTAAAACCACCACCCTGGCCCCTTCTTGCCTCCCTACATATAGTAAAATATTACTTGTATTCAAGTCTGCAGCTGCTGGCTCTGCCTCTGAACTGACTGTCTGCTGACATCATCAGAAGTGGTGGTCTGAGCAAATTACAATACTTCCCCATAGGATTGGCTGAGACTGTCAACTAGGCAGATCAGGGGCAGAGCCAGCACAAGTCCAATATAGCCCTGGCCAATCAGCATCTCCTCATAAAGATAAATTGAATCAACGCATCTCTATGAGGAAAGTTCAGTGTCTGCATGCAGAGGGTGGAAACACAGAATGGCAGTGCTGCACATTAGGCAGTACTGCCCCAGGAAGCACCTCTAGCAGCCATCTAAGGAGTGGCCAGTGGAGTTATTTTCTCTGAAAAGACAGTGTTTACTGCAAAAAGCCTGAATGGAATGATTCTACTTACCAGAACAAAAACAATAAGCTGTAGTTGTTCTGGTGATGAGGGATGTATGGGAACAAAACATGTGTGGACTGGCTGACAATAAAATTAGTTTAGGTAATGCAGACGTTGGTCTCTCTAACACTGTGGCATGTCCCCTTTCTTCTACACTCACTACATACACCTTTTCTCTGTCTCAGAGACAGGTGGACCAGCGAGAGGACCAGCGGGTGCTAGGGGACAGTCCTTAGAAAGCCTGGAGTGAGCGCATCATTAGACCAGGAACTTCTGCCTGCTAGTAAGAAGGTGAGGAGACAAGTGGACCAGCGAGTGCTAGGGGACAGTCCTTAGAAAGCATGGAGTGAGCGCATCTTTAGACGCATTTATGTCAAGCTCAGGGTGCTGCTTGCATAGTATGCCCTTAGTTGGACAGCCTGCAGGATTGGCAGGTAGCCTGACATGCATTCATGCCAGGCTGGCCTTCCAATTCTTTGGACAGACATGCCCCCTTTTTGGGCATGTTCCCCCCCTTTTGGCAGGTTACGTGATTCGCACCAGTGGCCCACCCTTTTACCCCACCCATTGACTTCCTGCTTCACTGGACACTGCTGTTAGGGGTTATGGATTT